>NW_027115129.1:1156777-1165250 GCF_000696795.3 Halyomorpha halys
CGGAATCTACGAGCAGTTTCTTGTCGTTTCAGTCTTGTGTGTGGATTCCAAGTAAGTCTCTTGTCAAGATGGAGTCCTAAGTATCGAATCTGTGATGTAATGATTTTCACCACATGAACCATGAGACGTAAAGATGTCTTATATCTCATGAGACGTAAAGATTAGCACACAAATTAAAGCTAGTTTAATATGCTATAGAGTAAGTTTAGACAAAATATTAGTTTGTTTTTTTTTAATTATTTATTTATTGTAATTTACAACTGTACAAAATAATACAATAAGTAAATATGTAGTATGTTTCATATACACTTGAAAATCTTGGGAAGGAACCACCCATTGGTGGTACTTCAAACATTAATTTAAACTAGAAGGTCTCGTGGCCATCTTCTTTTCATTATCAAGGATTGTTACGGATGAAAGATTAAGAATTAATGGGTTAGGATGGTTAAGGAGTTTAGAATAAAAAGACGCATATCTTAATATTAGTTAAAAAAACAAACAAAAAAAAAACAATATCTCAGGAATTATTGAACGTACAACCCGCAATCAAATTAAAGCTATTTAAATGTGCTATAAAGTAGTTTATGACGTTTATCTTCGCAGGAGTAGAAGTTTTTAACATATATGCATATGCAATTTTGTCGGAACAACTTGAATCTATCTATTCTAAATATGTACAGAAAAATTAGTATTTATTGTGGAAAATCTTTATCTCAAGAACTATGAAATGTACAGATGTCTATTAGCACTCAAATTAAAGTTAGTTTAATGAGCTATAAAGTAGTCTATGACGTTTGTTTTCGTAGTAGTAACAGTTCTCGTGATATTTCCTAACATGAATTAACAAAATTTTGATTTCTAGTTGTTCGGAAAAATCTTTGATTTATAAAAAACTATTTCTCATGAACCATTAGACGTACAAATGTCTGCCAGCAATTAAACTTAAAAAAGTTTAATGTATTATAAAGTAATTTATAACGTTTATATGGAGTTGTAATTTATATGATATTTGCATATAAAAATGAATTTTTTGCATTCGAGTAACTAGAAATAAATTTATGTTGGCAAATATCATAAAAGTCTTGTTCCTGATTTATAAATTTCACACAATAAATTCACTAACTATTGATTTTTCAGTACATTTTTATCAATGTTGCTTTTTAAAAAGCCCTATCTCGAGAACTATTGAACGTAATAGCTCTATTGGGCCCATATTTTAACAAATTTACTCTACTTAAAATGACGTTCTCTTCAGTTTTCTAGAGTTAGAAATTTTAAGCTCTGAATGAAAAATTAATTTTTTTAACGTTTTAAAACAGCCACCAGTTTTTTATGCTTCTTTACTTTACTAGGCAGACTAAACAGTTTTGACTAGTAATTATACGAAGATTTCATTAGTAATAAAAAATTTGTGTGAAATTTTTCTTTTTAAATTGATAGATTTATTTATTGATAGATATTACAATCTGCCACACAGTTGTGGGCAATAGGCAATAGGTGATGAATGATCTCATACATACTAAAATAAAAAATAAATAAATAAAATAAATTAAAAAAAAAATTATAACTCTCTTAAAATATACACAAACAAAAGAATAGACAAGATGAACATAATCAAACTATCTGTAGGTGTGAAATAACTGACTTTTTTTCTCCTTTTGGGATCTTGTACTATGTGTATTGTAGGCCGAAACGTACTGATATAAATCAATAATATATAAATCAAATAATCATTAATAAACTAAATTTCAAAACTTAAGGATAATGTTGGTCGTTTCGAGACAATGGTTTATAGACACTTGGAAAGGTTTTTACGAATCCGTATTGGAGATATGAAGTTTTATAAAAATACTGGAGAGATAAAAGAAGACGGTAGATACAACAATACAAAAGTTCGTTCCGTTTCTGCTCATGAAGGCGAGACGTCGAACCCATACTAATCTTATAGCCTGTGGCTCCATCTGCATACAGGAGAGGCGTATGGAATGCACAAATCGACGCTCGTTCGCATGTCAGACAAAGGAGTTCTCTCTTGTCTTCTGAGGACAGCTTTTGTAGATCATCTTCGGAAGTGTCTTTGCATATTGAAGAGATCTTCTATCGTATTGGAGACTAGAACCAGAACACTGGGGCTATAACTCTGCATGGATTTGAAATTATAATACGTAATGAGGTAAATAAATCAGAGACGTGGCATACCTGAAGCGGGTATGGCTTACTATGTCTCATCATTAGATACTGGATTTATATGCATTGCATACGACTTTAATAGGAATTTATACATTTTTTTTTTTTTTATTTCTTTATTTATTATGTCATCCTAAAAACGTTTCGGTCTCTTATACATTATCAAGTTCTAAAATAAAAATATTTACAATCATATGCAGACAGTTGACCATGGATTATATAAATGATGGAGAATATGCCTACGTTTCAGCCAAAATTTCAAGCATTCATCATGGCTAAGAACAAAAAAAAACAGCAACCATAATGAATAAAAGAGTTAAAGTATGATTACTATATGAGTCATTCAGAAGCCAATGCGATTAATTCTTTTTTTTTTTATTAATAATTTTATTGATAGATATTACAATCTGCCACACAGTTGTGGGCAATAGGTAATAGTGATGAATGATCTCATACATACTAAAATAAAAAATAAATAAATAAAATAAAAAAAACAAAAAAAAAACTTTCTGAAAATATATACAAACAAAAGAATGAACAAGCCGGTTAATTCTAGAAAACAAAAATTGAGTAAATTAATGTTTTTTGATATATTAATTTTTATAATTCTTGGTTTATTAATTTGATCAATAAACTAAGTAAAGTCTTTTTTCTAAGTATAAGCTCTGTCATAAAAAAAGATATATACAGGACGTGTAAATATAAACGTAAGTATTTGTTCATCTTAAAAATTTTAGGACTCATATCTTTTGGCAGCTGAAAAAAATAAGAAATTTATGTAAAAATAATGCAATAACATTTGTTATAAGTTTTATGTTTATTCATCATAACAAACATCTTCTTCCGAGTTATTTAAATGTAAATTTTGATATCCACATTTCTTAATGTCCTGTAAGTCGTATGGGGTTATATACTTTAATAAACTCATGATGTCTTTTTTGGTTTCTTTTAAAATTCTTTTGTTATTAGGATATAATATTGGTTGAGTAATATTTTTTTTTTTAATTCCTAGCTTACCTATTTTTTTTTTAATATCAATTACATGAAAGGTATCCTCATTAAAATTATATTTGAACTTAATACTGCTTGGGGTTGACTTATCCAGTTTGATCCATTGCATATTATGGGAAATTGTAAATTTCTTTGCAGGAATTACTATTTTATTTCAACTTTGATATTTTTCATAAAAAGTTATTTTTTTTTTTTTAAACTCAGGAGGCAAAAACATTTTTGTAATCAAATACAAGTGAAGATCTGAGAAGGTCATTTTTAACTTCCCGATCTATAGCAAAGTTAATGTAATCAACCTGAAAATCCAAACTGGAAATTTTTATTGTTTCGGTATCAGGTAATCTAATTATTTTTTGTTCATAATATATTTTGTTGAAATTATAAATACATAATATATATTGTATAAATCATTTGATTCTGTAAAAATAATTTAATTAATAGTTGAAATATGTATAATAGAAATTTTGTTAATGAAACTATATATATATTTTTATTTATAATTTTTTCATTTATAAATAAACAATCTTATAATTTTAACGAATAGAATAGTCACTTAGCATTAATGGGGGTGTACAAAAAAAAAAAAAATTAAAACTTCAAACTGTTGAATTTCCAATAAAATAATGTAAAAAAAAAATAATAAAAATCATTGTACACATATTGCTGATTTTTTTCCTAATACTTGTGTAGTCCGAACAGCCCCCTCCCCAAATGCAGAAATAAGTTCAGATTTCTGATATTATACAAAATTAAAAATATTGTAAATATATGCACACTGGTCGCAATTTGTCAATATAATGACATATGATATACAATTTAGTTTAATTTTATTAGTGCTATTGCAACATTTACTAGACAAACGGTCTAAATTGCCAATCCATTACAAAATACTGATCTACATGACTATTATAAGGCCTATCTGGACATACGGAGTTGAGCTGTGGGGTTCCACTAAACCATCAAATTCCTCCAGAATCCAATCCTTACAGTCCAAAATCCTTCGTAAAATCCTTAATGCTCCTTACTTTGTCACAAATCAAGTCATCCATCAGGACCTCAATGTTCCATATGTTGCCGATTTGGCCAGAACCAGATATCGTTCCTTCCATAATAAACTTCTCAACCACCCAAATCCACTTGTTTCTAACCTGGCTTCTCCTTCATTACCTAATAATCCTCCTAGGCGTCTGAAAAGAAGATGGCCTCGAGATCTTCTTCTCTAGAAATGCTATTGGAGTTCTATCAGTGGGTAGATTCTCCACATGTTTTTATCATGTCACTATGTCACCTACAGCAAATTTACTTGTTGTATGTATGTGTATACAGTTTTAAATATCAATAAATAAATTATTAAAAATTAAAAATAAATAAATAAATTTTATTAGTTCATTAATATATTTTATATTAATTACTTCTTAGAGAGCAGGTAATTTAGAAGAAACCCTCGAGAAGAGAACACAGGCTAGAGATCTCCCATACCTTACTTAAGATTAAGACGAGGCAGGTAGAGGTTCCATTGTCTCCAAGGACTGGAAGTTATGGGTTCGGTTGTAGGATGTCTTTCCAAATGGTTTGTTCCCTCCGCAACCTCTTTAGGCTGTTCCACTCTTTTGTTTGCAGCATCTCCGAGGAACTAACAGGATTCTAAACATTTATTGTCTTCCTGATCCTAATCACATCTAATAACCGGGAAACATTTTTAGAAATCCGACCAGATGTAAAAGATTTCAACTGAGATTACAATAAAAGAAATATTATAAGTGCATATGTTTATGACTTTATTTTTACCTATTAATTAACTGAGACGATAATGAATAGAATAAAGAATATATTTTATTTGTGAAAGACACAGTACTGTACAAATTCATTGGATAAAATACACTTATAAAACGAAACCTGAGACTACTGTTCCATTACAAAAACCATAAACAAAAGATGAACCAAATTCTTCTTAACAGGACAATAAACAAAAAAATAATACAAACTGGATAATAAAAAAGTATTAACATAATACTTATATTAAGTAATAACATAATAAATGAGAATTATTACTTACAAACTTATTACATATTGTTACAATATAAATATAGGGTCTGTTTAATTTTGCTTCACTATCAATGTACAATATATTTTCGATGTTTTGTAAGTTGCAAGATACGGATATGGGTGGCTTTAAGATATATTGCATATTTTCTTTAAAGGTTGGACAATGTAGGAGGATGTGGTACAAACTATTATTGAAATAGTTTTTGCAGAATGGACAGAGTTCGTTTGCCTTGAAAGTGATGGTTTTGCTTCCGTGGTGTAGTTTGATGTGCTCCGGGTTTCCTACTCTTAGTTGGCTGATGCACCTTATTTTTTTAATTTAACCTATATGTTAGATATACTTCAGATTTGAGTAGGTTAAAACTGCAAAGTGGTCGGTATATGGGGTTCATGTTTGAGTTCAATGCTCTATTGATGTCAGTTGAGAAGTTGTGGTTCAAGATCTTTTCAAGAATATTGCCTTTATGTAATATAAGATAATGACTAATTCACAGAAAAGAACTAAGTCGAAGTCAAGAACTAAGAAATAGGTTTTGTCGAGCAATATATTTACTTATCACTGTCCATTTCATTTAAAAATAGAAAAGATGAAATAAGTAGAAGTATTCTCTATTTGTGTGTTTTAACCTATTTATTCATTAAATTATTTTATTTTATTAATACTATGTTTTTTTCTGGGTTTTTTTTTTAAACTTATTTATCCATTCAAGTGTTTCCTGTAACCGGTTTTTTATTATATTTTCCTTTTAATCTATGTGTTAGTCTTATTCTCGTAAAATGTATCTATTTATTTGTTCTTGGTAAACTGATCTACTGCTGTGACTATGAATGATGGTCTGATCTCACATTGCCGTCTAATATTGAATTTGTTTAGCGGGTCACTGAAGAGGATCTAGGAGGGTGAATTCCGGAGAGCGAATTTGTATTGGTTGTACAGACCGAAATGGATTGTAAAAGGAAACTATAGGGGTGAAAAAAATTGTTTATTATATCCTATTATTGTATCTCTTTTTTTTCTGATTATACCATGTATGTATAATTTATATATGTCCGATTACGGATTGATAAGTATGCTGTGTGAGATAGCAGCCTAATGTATTTAGGCAGCATAGATAAATAAATAAAGTATTTCTCTCTCTCTATGGGATGAAATATATACTGACGCATGAAACGCATTTTTAAATGCCAACAACTCCAGGATTAAAGGTATAGGAACATGTGCATATTCGGTAGCTTTATACCGTTCTCAGACATCGCCTGAAAAAAATTATATGCACTGAAAAATCAGTAATTACTGAATTTATTTAAATGTAATTTCAGGAACCATGAGATGTATAGATGTCTATTAGCACTCAAATTAAAGTTAGTTTAGTGTGCTATAAAGTAATTTACGACGTTTATCTTAGTAGGAGCAGTAATTTTTATGATATTTTCTAAAATAAATTCACAAAATGTTGATTTCTAGTTGTACGGAAAAAATATTTTAATTTATGAAAAACAATATCTCTGGAACTATTGGACGTAGAGATGTCTATTAGCACTCAGATTAAAGCCAATTTAATATACTACAATGTAGTTTATGACGTTTATCTTCGCAGGAGTAGCAAGTTTTGTGATATTTTCCAAAATAAATGAACAAAATGTTGATTTCCAGTTGTTAGGAAAAAAATTGGCATTTATTAAAAATTATTAAAGTACACAATAAAGTAGATTATAGCGTTTACCTTCACAGAAGTAATAGTTTTCATGATATTTGCATATGAATTTGAAGTATGTCGGAATACTGGAAATCAATTTGTTCTAGCAAATAACAAGAAAACCGCTCCTCCTACGAAGATAAACGCCATAAACTTCTGTATAGTCCATTAAACTAGCTTTAATTTGAGTGCTAATAGACATCTATACGTTTCATGGTTCATGAGGTAAAGATTTTCCACAATAAATACTAATTTTTCTGTATATATTTAGAATAGATAGATTCTAGTTGTTCCTATAAAATTATATATGCATATATGTTAAAAACTTCTACTCCTGCGAAGATAAACTACTTTATAGCACATTTAAATTGCTTTAATTTGATTGCGGGTTGTATGTTCAATAATTCCTGAGATATTATATCTCTATCTCGGGAAATATTGAACTTAAATAGCTCTATTAGGGCTCATATTTTAGCAAATTTATTCAACTATTTATTCTATTAGGTTTTATAGTGTTGTTGGTATTTTTAAAGATATAGAGCTCCGAATGAATTTTTTTTTTAATGTTTCGAAACAGGCGCCATTATTCCTTTTAAATATACTTGGCAGACTCATCAATTTTGACTAGTTTTTATTAAAATATTTAAACATTGGGGTGAAATAATTGACTTTTTCTCCTCTTGGGATCTTTTACTATCATATGATATCTACGGTCAAGAACAATCGCTTGATATTCTTGGCCTGCCTTGAGAATCGAACCCGCTCTTCCTGGATTCTGATATACTGGAAAACGACTGACTGTGGACCGTGAGACAAGAGCGAGCAATTAATGAATCACTCGTAGAAGATGGGCTCAATTAGTCCTAAACGCCCCCTTCCTTTGAATCTCTTTACTGTCAACACTTTTCTTACATTTAGCTCTATGGATCTCGCTGCACGGGAGCGATTCCTCAAACTGATTTCAGAGCATTAGGAACGAATGGCGGCCAAGGCAGTCATATCTGTATTAATATAAGTATTATTATTCCCTCCATTCAATACTAGATAAATAAAAAATTATTGTGATGCGCACGTCACAAAACGTTCAGATATTGCCCAAGAGGGGGCAGAATTTAAACAATAAATTTATATGAGATGATGGAGAGCGCGGTCAGTAAAGAACACAAATGAAAAAAAAAACTAAATAAGTCAAAACACTATCCAAATTCTAGTCTCAAAACTTTTATTGTTTTTACACGTCCAACGTTTCGGCCAATTCGGCCATCTTCAGGGACAATCTTAATTCACTATGAAACATATCATTTAATCATTTCAAAAACTTCATACAGGCTATTCTGCCCAGGTCAAAACATTTATATCCAATAAGTCAAATATCCATTAAAATCACAGTCAAAATTATTTCTCTTTAAACACTATCAATACTTTTTTACTCTCATTACTACTCAATATTAGTATTGATAGTGGTTAATGAGAAATAATTTTGACTGTGATTTTAATGGATATTTGACTTATTGGATATAAATGTTTTGACC
>NW_027115129.1:1165965-1168840 GCF_000696795.3 Halyomorpha halys
CCCAAATCCACTTGTTTTTAACCTGGCTTCTCCTTCATTACCTAATAATCCTCCTAGGCGTCTGAAAAGAAGATGGCCTCGAGATCTTCTTCTCTAGAAATTTTATTGGAGTTCTATCAGTGGGTAGATTCTCCACATGTTTTTATCATGTTACTATGTCACCTACAGCAAATTTACTTGATGTATATTTGTGTATACAGTTGTAAATATCAATAAATAAATTATTAAAAAAAAAAGTTTATAATGTAGTGATACAGACGTGTAGAGAAACTATCCATTGGTAGCACTCTAATAACGCTTTACATTAGCATGTCTCGAGGCCATCTTCTTTTCAGGTGACTTGGAGATAACAGCCAATGAATAAACAGATATACCGAATGATTAGATAATAACGAGCATTATAGATACATGAATAGTGTTAAACAACATGAATAGTTTATGTATTATTAGAAGATAAAGGCTGTAAGAGAAGTAATAGAGGTGTAATATTAAAATTAAGCAAGAGGAAAGAACAAATAATAAAATATATATGAAAATATAGTCTGTAAATATATGTACCAAATTAAAATTACTTAAAAGAGAGAATGTATCCTTTGAGTACCATACACGTTTATAAGAGTTCCTGAGCAATAAATATTCCTTCATTTTTATGAGCAATGTTTTTTTTAATTACTCTTATCTTGTATTCAAATTCAATTTTTTTTTTTATTTTCATTTTTAATTAACAATTAAAATTGTCTTGAACTAATCTAGTATTTTCAACTGTCAAGAAAAAATTGGTTTCTTCTTTTTTTTTACTAAATACAACTTTTTTTTTTTCCAATATTATTATTGGATTGAAAGTGGTCGTTAATTACCCAGTTTGGTTCAAAATCCACTCTAGCTAAAACTTAATATTTTTTTAATATAATTTATTTGTGCTTTTACAAATGTATTACAATACATACAACCTGTGAATTTGCTTTTTGTTATAAAACGGCATGATACAAACATGTGAAGAGTCTTGATAGAACTCCAATAGCATTTTTGTAGGAGATGATCTTGAGGCCAACTTCTTTTCAGACGCCCAGGAGGGCTATCAGGTAATGAAGAAGAAGCCAAGTTAGAAACAAGGTGGTTTGGGTGGTTGGGAAGTTTATCATGGATTGGTTTTGGCTACATATGGGACATTGAGGCCCAGATGTATGACTTGATTTGTGAATTTTGGACTGTAAAGATTGGTTTACGAGAGGAATTCGATGATTTAGTGGAACCCCAAAGCTCAACTCCGTATGTCCAGATAGGCCTTATTATAGTTATGTAGATCAATATTTGTAATGAATTAGAAAATTAGACCGTTTGTCTAGTAAATGCTGTTATAGTCGGAATCGAGTTTAAACGGCATTTTCTTGTCTTTTCAGTTTAAAATTTAAATTTAAATTACCAGAAAGCTAAAATTACTGAAGTAGTGAAACTACTATGAAATGATCATGGGCATTAGTACTTTCGAAACAAATAACAACAATTTCTCAAAACCGATTGGTGTGTCAATGGGAAGTTTCTAAATAATTTTTAAGTTTGGATAGAGCTGGTTTCGAAGCTTCACACCTCAATTCCATGTTAAAGTGAAAGTTAGTGATATGTGCACATTTATATCCTATTAGGATCTTAATGAAGAATGTTGTAGTGATAAAAATCTTTAAAGAGATTTCAACAGTCCAGAGGACTTCATCGCGTGACAGCTGTCGAAGGCGAAGAGCTTGATCCTGAGATAGGACAAATATTGACGATAGGAAGAAGTGGAGGACCTGTGAAGGAGGGATCTTTTTTACCTCCTTAGTGGATCCTTAGAGACAGGACTGCGTACCTTTGTGGGGGTGCAAGGCAGGCGCCATGGTGTAAGGTGCTCAACAAAAACTCACTCTCCAGTCTGTTCTCGAATCTATTCAAAGTGGATTCGTCTAATTTGTGACAATTCGTTTGCTCTATTGTTCATTCACTGAATAGCAATAGAAAACTAGAATACAGTGTCTGTTGAAGCACCATTAACAAGTTGTTAAATTTTTTTTCTCCAAATATTTCTGTTATGTAAAATTAATTTATTCATAAATTAATGATCTATATTGGTTCATACAATTCAGTCTGCGTAAAGTATTTAAAATAGCTCTTCAAACCGATAAATAAAATTAGTAACATTTTCTTCGATTAAGCTAAATTATTGAAAAATGTCAGGGTTTTTTCTACGTTTTGGAACCTTTAAGGTGAGAAAAGAACTGGTTATGATGGTACGTCATTTATTTCCTTAGAATCCATAATAAAAAAGGGTGTACCAAAGTCATTTAATTGCTTCATTAAATTAGGAGAAAAATAAATTGGTATATCTCGCTTAGTATTTGAAGAACATTTTTTATTTTTCAGTCTCAATAAAATTTTTGAGGTTAAAAATTTCCAAATTGAATATTTTATTCTAAATTATCATAATTTTGCAGATCGTTTCGGAACTATTGTCCCATATTCGTGTACTTTAAATAAACCTTATAATTAGTGAAACTTTTAATTCGGAAATTATGTCATTATCTAAAAGGCTGAGAAAAAAAATTGCTTTACACTGTTTTTATTTTATGATCATGATAATATAATAAAAACAGTGTAAAGCAATTTTTTTTCAGCCACTTCCTCCTTATACTTACTTCTTCCTTTTACTTACTTCTTTCTTATACTTACTACTTCCTAAAAAGAAAATCCAGAATTTTTTCAATCATGAAAGTTCGCAATAGTGCTAACGTATATTAGTATTAGAAGTAAAAACATACCTCAGATTCATTTTGGACAAAAGACTCACCTAGAACCAACATACTAGACTTAAAAGACAAGAACTCAACAGACGATTCAGCCA
>NW_027115129.1:1170220-1178985 GCF_000696795.3 Halyomorpha halys
GTTCATTCATGAATGAGGGTCGTTTCCATGGCAATGGTTATGGATACAATATTTATTAATCAATGGTTCATTCATGAATGAGGGTCGTTTCCATGACAATGGTTATGGATACGATATTAATTAATCAATGGTTCATTCATGAATGAGGGTCGTTTCCATGGCAACTTTAGCTATAACTAATTTTTGTTCAACTCAACTAATTGACTCCAATGGAATTAAAATAAATTAATTATTTAGTTATTTCCACATTGCATTAATGATTTAATTAATTGTATATTGTATCTATTTAGTTTGTAGTGGTAAAAACTAAGAAACAACTTCAACACGACTCAACCAATCTGAACCAAATTTAGTGGTTTAGGTGATGTTACGGTTGCCATGATGAAATAAAAACACGAGCGATATGTTTTAGACGAGTGGGTTTTGTTTTTTGGTGAAGGTGACAGTTTGATTTTGGAACACTTTAAGATTGTTCAATGTGAAGTGGTAATAGTTTAAAGGCCCTCTGTCTTTACTGTTTGAACCGAAATAGCACCATATGAGAAATGTCATCTTATCTGTTTGTTTGTTTTTTTTCAAAATTATGGTGTTCTACTTCAATGGACGGTCATTAACACTAGAAGTGGTGATATAATGCAGTTACGTTTCTTCAGCATGTCCTCGATAAGAGAATAATAATGTAAATATAGTTATTAAGGTTAAGAATTAAGTTAAGGTTAAGTCAACCTATAAGTTTTAATTGTTTTATTAATTGATAAGAATTCTTTTTGTTTTCCTTTTCATTCTGTGTACATATATTTCTTATTATTATTAAACTTTTGTACATATAGTTCTTTCTCTGCTTTTAACTTGTTTATTTACTTATGTTTTTTTGTTGTTGTTCACGGAATATTTCGATAATTCAACAGGTGGGTAGGTAACACCCCTAGGTTTTCTGTTATCTACATGTAAAGGTATTCTCCAGTGGTCATAATTCAACAATTGTTTACATAGTGGTATATTTTAGTTATATTGTGGGCATAATGATTCGGGGTTTTCGTTATTTCTAAGAAAAAATTAACGTGGCGCCTAAGGAGTAATTTATTCTTTATTGTTTTGTCCTTTTTATTTCCTTTTGCGATTATATTTATTTATTTATTTTCCTTTAACTCACCCCCTTCTATGCTGAGCGTGGGCAACTATAAACGATAGACATATAACTAAGGATAAGTCAAAATTTGCGGTTATAGTGAGTAATCAACTGCACCAAAGATCACAAACCGGGACTAATTAAACATATTAGAATCAGAGATATAAAATAAAATGTTAGTAATATTTTTCTTAATTTGAAACCAATATTTCTCCCTTATAAGGGCATTAAATCTAAATGGTGGTGATAAGGTCAAAAAGAGCAGACAGTCAGCTTTTGACAGTTGTATTAACGTAGGAATTCCATGACAAGTAAAGGAGTTATGATCGATTTATATGAGCAATGGTCCAGTAGTAAAAAAAAAATTTACATTTTTTTTTTTAAATCGTTCTTTTAAATATAGTATTAAGGTTTTCAGGAGACACTATAAACGAGCATGATTTGTTTCCACCCAAAAAATATTTTTTAACTTATTTATTCTAAGCTTCGTTATATTTATGTATTTTTAATGAATATATCATTTAAGAGAATAAGTAATATTTTTTTCTTATTCTTCAAAAATTGACAAATCGATCGGTATATATAACCGTGAAAAAAACGTATACTTTCTGAGATATTTTTCATTCCTATTTTACTTTTATTATCTCATAGTGAACAATTCCTCTAATACTTCCACTTACTATATATATTTACTTTTTCATTAATTATATGAATGTAATTATGATCAGATTAGACACAGCAATGGCTGCTTGGTTTATGGTGATCTTTCAGATAATTTCAAATCTTTTTTTTTTTTTTTTAATAATTTATTTATTGTTATTTACAACTGTACACACATGTATACAACAAGTAAATTTGCTGTAGGTGACATAGTGACATGATACAAACATGTGGAGAATCTACCCACTGATAGAACTTCAATAACATTTCTAGAGGAGAAGATCTCGAGGCCATCTTCATTTCATCAGACGCCAAGGAGGATTATTAGGTAATGAAGGAGAAGCCAGGTAAGAAACAAGTGGATTTGGGTGGTTGAGAAGTTTATTGTGGAAGGAACGGTATCTGGTTCTGGCCAAATCGGCAACATATGGAACATTGAGGTCCTGATGGATGACTTGATTTGTCAAAGTAAGGAGCATGAAGGATTTTGGACTGCAAGGATTGGATTCTGGAGGAATTTGATGGTTTAGTGGAGCCCCGAAGCTCAACTCCGTATGTCCAGATAGGCCTTGTAATAGTCATGTAGATCAGTCTTTTGTAATGGATTGGCAATTTAGATCGTTTGTCTAGTAAATGTAGCAATAGACGGAATCTACGAGCAGTTTCTTGTCTTTTTAGTCTTGTATGAGGATTCCATGTCAGTAGTTTGTCGAGATGTAGTCCTAAGTAACGGATCTGTTCGACAGGAATAAGTGGGGTATTATTAAAGGATACTGTAGAGCAAGAGGTCATGGGTTTACGTCGAAGGGTAAATGTGAATTTCGAATCTAAACTTAAATGTTTTATGAATTGCGCAGTACGATTTATTTTCAGGATCAGCAGAGATACACACATAACCCAGTATTACGCCGAACTGAAGTGGCTCTATCCATCCTTCCGATGCCAGTATTTCCTAGCTTCCTTTCTATTCCAAGTAATTAGTACTCAACGCCCCTCCTATATCCTAAAAAACATGAAATTCCAATTCACAGTCCAATCCCGTACTATCAGGTCCCGTTTATCTCACATCTACTCTCCTCCTCACCGAACTGCTGCATTTGATAAATCATATTTTACCCGAGCTGCATATCTCTGGAACTCCATTCCCTCTAACATACGTCATGTACTAACCCTTTCCTCGTTCAAAACCCTTCTATTCAACTACCTTTTACATCACCAATTTAATCCAATATTATAAAAGTATATTTTGTAAGTACCTTTTTGTTTTGTTTTTATGTATTTAGTCAGTTAGTTTTTAATTAATTTCTTTTCTTCTCTGTATTTAAAATTATTAAGTTGCTACACTTTTTTTGGCCGGTATATGTTGTTGTAAAATTAAAATTACCTTTGTAATTATTTTAAAGGGACCTAGTTCCAGAATAATAAACATTTTTTCATTACTGGAAGATTATTGATTGAGCGTATGTATATTTCCATTTATTGTTCACCTAATTTAAATATTGTTCTATCATGTTTACTTTACAAATTATTTTGTTATTGTGGCACACTGCCGTCCCCACTCCTCCCAATACCAACGGTCATTTTTGTTTTGACTGCCGTCAAAATAGGTATGCATTCTGTCTCATCATTTGTTTTGTATTATTTTTTCTTTTTACATCTCTTTATTTGTATTTTCTTTAATATTTCTTTTCTTATCTATTTGTTACTATTACCCTTTACATTTACTATTTACTACCTTAAATTTTCTTATTATATCTTACTTTTTTACATTTTATACCCCTGTTATTTTACACTTATGTTTTTGTTTTCCTTTTGTAACTATGTGTTTGTATCTTGTTTAGCCCTGACGAAGCCCTGCAACGTGGGGCGAAACGTTGGCTCATTAAAATAGTATAATTCTACTATTTGAGTTTTTCTGACCGCACCTGGACCATATTCCTTTCATTTTTTCATTCCATTTCAATTGCATATGCCTCCAACCTACTTACCACGAGGACCAAAAAATAAGAGAATATCTTTAGATTGAATTTTTTGCATGTTTTAAATTTTCTCAAAAACGACTTACGAATTTGATTAAAATCGTTGAATCAATGAGCAGTTAAGTTGGTTTTAATATCAGATAGGTTTTTATCCTCACTGAAATAGTTTAACAGGGGTTTAATGCAGGATTTCAAAAAAATTCTCCTCCGAAGAAACGTTAATTTTCTTTATTTGAGATAATTAACCATTTTCAATTGTTAACATTAATTTAAAAAAATGTTTAAATATGAACAATGAAAGAATTCGCTAACTAACCAAAGGAGGGAAACGCAGAATCGAAGACAGCCGAGTGTGTCCGATCTCTGCCGAGGTCAATCATCAATAAATTTACTTTATTGTTTAAAATTTTCTCGTTTCATTTAGATATAGTGAATGGACACTTCATATATTTTTCATTCATCACAGTGAACCTTTCCTCTAGTAGGGAATATCTAATAATAAACACACATTTACAACATATTATGTAAATTGAAAATTATGTAATAAAGATGAGTCAGGGGTTTGTCAACTTTATATAAAAAAAAATGGGACTGTGTTCAAACTTTCATAATTTAATCAACATAATTGTGTTGATAAGGAAGAGGTCATTCAACCGCTGCCCAGTAGAGATTGTTTTCTTCTATCATATTAACTCATTCCATTTCGTAGGAAATTTAAATATTATATTTATGGTAAAGTTGAAATGTTATATATTATACAAATCTTCGGAATACAATTTTTTGAAAATTTGATTTGATAATTTTGGCTAACAATCTTCTTTTTTTTTGGTGTTAAAACCGAGAATGAACTCTGTTTTTTTTCAGTACGTATATAATCTTGATTATATATATTTTAAATAAAATAATAAAGGCCGAACCGGATATCCTTAAGAACAATTTTTTTTATTAACTATTTATTGACATTTACAACTGAACATGTAATACAACAAATAAATTTGAAGTAAGATTATAATGATATGATACAGGCATGTAGAGAGATTATGTAGGTAGTACTCTAAAACATTTTTACAATATAAGGTCTCTAGGCAATCTTCTTTTCAGGCACCTCAGAGAATTGCTACAAGAAGGTTAGAAACTAATGGGTTTGAGTGGCTAGAGAGTTTGTAATAAAACAATTGATATCTGGTTCGCGCTAGATCAGTAACTTATGGAACATTAAATTCTTTATTGATGATTTTATTTGTGACAAAGTAAGGAGCACTGAGGATTTTACAAGGCATTTTGAATTGGATACGAGAGGAATTCAGAGGTTTAGTGGAATCCCTAAGTTCAGCTTCGTAGAGGAAAATTTTAAATATAAATTTACTCCTCACATCCAATAATTTAAAAAAATTAAAATCAAACGTATAATAGAAGCTGTTTTGTGATAAATTGGCCGAAACGTTAGCATTTAAAAGAAATAAAGAGCGTTTTGTGACTAAAATTGGCTTACAATTTATTTTATTTAAACAATAATAACTAGTCTCAAGAAATTAAAAAGATTTTATATACAGATTAACTTTTTATTACATGTAAGATTGGCCTTGAGGATGGCCGGTTTGCCCGAAACGTTTGACATTTAAAGAAATAAAAACGAGTGTTATGAGATTTGACTTGGTTAAAGTTATTTTATTTAAACAATAAAACCCAGTTTCAAAAACGTTAAAAGATTACATATAAAAAAAATATTTTGTGTTTCAAGTTATTCTTTAGATTGGAGTTAATTTATAGAAACTCTAAAGTCAGTAGGACGACCCCGATAGAGAAAATTTATTCCCAATCTACGGTTCCATCTTTGGAATAAGTTCGAATAATTTTCAAATAAACAACATCAAAAATATTTTAGAGAAAGATTTTTCAAACATTCGTTATTCCCTTTGTCAGTCTATTTCAATGAAGATAAAAACCTATCTGATATCAACGGGGGAATCTCGAAATTTTATACGGTCGCAATAATTTTCCCTTTCTGTATATTCCATTTATAGGTATGTGAAAGTAAAAAAGTATAATATAGCTTGAAAGTGTAATTAATTATTTGAAAAATTGTTATATAACTTATTATTGTATAAATTGTTATTACCAATAAGTAATATTTAAACAATCTAAACAGTTTAGTTATAACTATTAAAAATTCATATGTATTATTCGGAAATATTATAAGGAACAGAAATTATCTAAAATTTATCAGAGTGGTAGCATGGCCTAGATCCACTTTCCAGAGATAAATCAATAATATATAAGCTAAAACATATATATACTATTTATTAGGCTCAATTCTGAATGTATATATTTAATTTTATTATAAATATAAAATACTGTCATATAAGTTCCTCAGGAATTATTAATCACATTTTATAGTATACTCAATCGCACATAATAAAAATTTAATAATTTTTTAAAAATTTATAATTGCCAAAAGGTCATAAAATTATTAAAAAAATATAATGTTTTAAAATATATATTTTATTCTGATATACTGTATCGGCCTCTTTATCATTATATAATTATATATTATTGGTTTAAAAACAGCACATTTAAAATATTATAAAATTTTTTAGTTTCATTTATGGTAATAAAAACAGAAAACAATTAATGAATAAAATATTATTTTGAAATTATGTCGTACTTAGTTAATATATTAAAATAACAAGAATAATAATTATTTTCAATTTCTATAACAAACAATGTTATTTGATCAATGATTTATTCTCTAAAGGAAGGTTTAATTACAAACTATTGATGAGAGGTTAATACAAATAATTATTATTAATAAATTTTATTTTTATTGTATTTTTCTTTACCAGAAATCTTTACATCATTAAAAATTTATTTTGTGGTAATGGTTATCTGTAAAACAAACTCAAAAGTTTAAACTAAGATTTCTTAAATCTCGGATTAAATCAATAATTATTCGTTAGTACAGAAAAATTAACCTATAAATCTGATGGTAAACTTTACTGGCCGGTTAAACTGAGATTTAGAGGAAATCTACGTTTAAGTAGGTAACCATATAAGGAACCTTCCATAATTGGGTCTGTTATCTTGCCAAGGTGTAGTGTATTATTCGGTTCCTTTCCAAATTCAATGAAATTCATTTAATGAAGATAAACGAATTGACAGATGATGAAGACTTCAATGAATTAGTTGAATAGGTAATGATGAAAAAAATATATTCCGTCGTTCATCAAATCATTTTTTACTGTGGTCAAATGTAGAACTTTTTTAAGAGATTTTGACTGTCAAAAATGGTTGTTGAATGAATTTTTAATTTATTTGGACCAATAAATTATAATATTAGCGAAAGGAATTGTAAAGTTTGGCAGTTATCATATTTTCAGGTAACCTTGGCAACCTTGTAAACAAAACTGTAGATCAGAAACAGGTAACCAACTTATCGGAGTTTTACTAAACTCTTGGAAAAATATAAGTTAAAAAAAATGTTAGTTTTATTAGAGATTAGTGCAGGTGAAGCTAAGTATATCATTAAACCTTTAACAATTCAATCTCCCTTTAGAGCAGAAATTATTGATTTAATAACATTGTTTTTATATAAATTTCTCAAAGATCTCTCTTGAATAGAAGAGCCCAAGAGGAGAAAAAAGGCAGTTATCTCACCCCAATTTTTGATTACTTTATTGAAAAATATGTATAATTACTAGTCAAAATTGATGAGTCTTCCAAGTACAGGTAGGGGGAATAAAAAATGTCGGCTGTTTCAAAGCGATAAAAAAAAAAAAAATTTCATTCGAAGCTCTATATCATAAAAAGTACAAACAACACAAGAAAACCTGAGAGAACGTCATTTAAAGAAGAGTAAATTTGCTAAAATATGCTAACAGAGCTAGTTACAATAAATAGTTCTCGAGATATAGCTTTTTAAAAAGCAACATTTCATAAAAATGTTGTATAGGACGTACAGAAAGATCAGTAGTGAATTTATTTTGAAAAATTTATATCTCCAAAACCATTTGACGTACATATCACTTTTAGCACTCAAATTAAAGCTAGTTTAATGAGCTATAAAGTGGTTTATTATGTTTATCTTTGTAGGGGTAATAGTTTTCATGAATTTTGCTAAAATTAATTTATTTATAGTTATTCGGACAAATTTTCATCTCCAAATTTATATTCATATGTGAATATCATAAAAACTGCTATCCCTAAGAAGATAAGTGTCATAAACTACTTTATAGTAAGTTAAATTTCCTTTATTTTGAGTGCTGGCAGACATATATGCGTCTTATGGATCTAGAGATATATTTTTAAAAAAATCCAACATTTTATACGAACAACTAAAAATTAACATTTTGTGAGTTTATTTTGTCAAATATCACAAAAACTACTCCTCCTACAAAGAGTAACATTAATAATTATTTTCTAGTAAATTTAACTAGTTTTAATTTGAGCGCTGGCAGACATCAGTATGTCCAATGGTTTCTGAAATGAAGTTTTTCATAAATCAAACTTATCGTCCGAACAACTATAAATCAATTTATTTTAGCAAATATCATGAAAACTACTATTCCTAGGCCGTACAATTTTTTATAGTCCATTAAACTAGCTTTAATTTGAGTGCTAAAAGATATCTGTACGTCACATAGTTCCTGAGATATAGATTTCTCAAAATAAATTAAATAACTACTAATTTTTCAGTAGATTTTTAAGAAATTTTGCTTTTTAAAAAGCTATATCTCGAGAACTATTGGACGTAAATAGCTCTTTTAGGGCTTATATTTCTGAAAATGTACTATAACATTTTATTTCAAAACTTTATTTATTGATAGATATCACAATCTGTCACAACGTTGTTGGGCAATACATAATAGTGATGACTGATCTCATTCATACTAAAATAAAATAACATAAGAATAAAAATAAATAAATAAATGGAAAAAGTACAAAATAAAATATATCTTTCTTCATCTCTCTCTCTCTCTCTCTCTCTCTCTCTCTCTCTA
>NW_027115129.1:1179625-1192266 GCF_000696795.3 Halyomorpha halys
ATATAGAGAGAGAGAGATAGAGAAAGATATATTTTATTTTGTACTTTTTCCATTTATTTATTTATTTTTATTCTTATGTTATTTTATTTTAGTATGAATGAGATCAGTCATCACTATTATGTATTGCCCAACAACGTTGTGGCAGATTGTGATATATATCAATAAATAAAGTTTTGAAATAAAATGTTATATAATTTGAAAATTTTATACTCATGATTTTCACATATTGAGTAAGAACAACATAATATTAAGATAATCTTTTTTTTATTAATTGTTTCGTATATTCATCACCATAAATAAAATTAGCAAATTGTATTATGCTGAAGTGGGGGAATAATTAAATGGGTTGAAAAATTATATTTTCACCATTTTGGCAATTATAAATTATATTTTTAATTAAGTATTATATATACATATAAAAAAAACAACTAAATCTGCACCGCTAGGAATCATGAAGATTCAGGAGTGCTTTGAAAATAAGTACAATGGTACAGCAGTAACAACTGGACTAACGATTGTGCAAGAAGGTGATTTGGTCAAAAGCAAGGGGGGGGAGATCTACCCCTATAATAATTAGGGACATTAGGGTAGATCCCTGAGGGCACCTGAACCCACAGGGTTGACTCACAGTTACAGTAACAGAATAAATAATTATATATCACAGCCCGAGTCCTTGGAGTTAGTAGCATAGTGCCTTACCACTGAGCCAGATCGCTCCCTTATGTTATAGGTTATATAATGAAACAAATTAATATATAATTTAATCAGTTTTTTTTAAAAACCAAAATGCAATTAATCATTTTTGGCATCCTTGGTTTTTTTTTTAAGGCTTATTTCATAAATTGTTCAGGAATTTTAGGAATTTTTGTTTCTTAAGAGATTAATGTTGATATTAAGTTATGATAAATTACTCCTGTTTGGATGTTACATTTTGTAATTAACAAACAATTTAACATTATAAATGTTTTCACTCTTACTGTCACCATGTAATAAGACTGAATGCCTCAAATGTTAGCATGTGCTGTGTTATGTAATGAGAAATAGAATTATTGTATTAATTTCGTAAATCTCTTCTCCATATTTAGACACACTTAATTATATGTAGAATCATATTGTATTGGAAAAAACAAAGCCAGCGTATTGATAATAGTGATGTTTACATAATACATTATTAAGCTCATTGTTTGTAGTTCTCCTATGGGAACAAATATGTGTAAACTATACACAAATTATTTTTTATAATTATTAATTTTTTATGATCAATTAAAGATGTTAAAAACAAACATTTTTCTTTGTTCTACTGAATGTTTAGATTATAATCAACAAAATTAACAACAAAGTACTCAAGGTTTATTTGTAATTCAGCAGTCCTTGAAAATTAATTATTTAAATAATATACTTAATAATATTCAGTAGATAATTAAGTTGATATAATTAATTTAATTATTTTTCGCAAATATTTATACTTAGTTTCTGTGTTTTTCCTTCATATTTGTATATTTTAAAACCCTATTATTATTATTTTGAAAAATAAGTAAGTAAACATAATCTTAAAAATATTCTAGATTTTAATCCTATCCCATTTATCAAGGTGAGTACCAAGCTTTTGTTTACTAATTTATAATATGTAACCTGTGTTTATTTTCCTTTATTTAAATTTATAGTTTATCTAGAGAAGAATATATTGAATCTGTTTTCCTGCTCAATATAAGACATTTAGTAAAATTTTTAATTACAGATTATACCAAAATAATTTTGGAAACATTGATAACATAAATAACTTAAAAATCTTTTATGTATTATTTCTTTTTTGGAAAACATAAATTCTATTTAGAAAAAATTAATATAAATTTGATTTAGTTTTTATATAATTTAATTTCGAAAAAAATAAGCCTAAATTTTAAAAGTAATTAATCTGTAAAAAGAGGAATTAAAAAAAATCGTATATATATATTATTAGTGTTGGTATGTAGTCAATAAACATTGTCATATTCACTACATAAAATACATACATACATTGCTATTTCATATATGTACATATATATAAATTCTTCCCTAAATCAGTACATAGAGGTTAATATGTACTCATCATAGATTACATATTGGTTTTATATATAGTCTTATTTGAAATTCGTTTATATTATTATAAATGTATTTAAAATACATAGAATAATGTTGACTCGTTTTATTTATTATTCAGCCATTTCTGATACATTTTTAAGGAATTATGTATAATTAATTTTTATTTCTATTTAAACGACTTATTTTTAAGCCCAATAATTAAGAAATTGTGTATCCACATTTTTTTGATATTAGCGTTTAATTTCTTTATAGTTAATTATAATTGAGTCATCAATATTCAATTATTTAAAAAAAATAATAACTAAAGTTTATTTTTAATTTTATATATTGCCTATAAACATAAACATTAATATATTACAATAAATATAGTTATATACATAAAATATATTTATAATAATCTATTAGACACTTTTTTTTGATATTTTTTCAAATAAATTACTTTTTCAAATTCTAAAGTAATAAAACGTAATATTTATACTTAATTATACATTGTAATTTATTTTTTTCTAGATGCTATCAATGCAATGATAAAATTGTTTTTGTTTTCAGTGCTGTATCTTTATTTATTATTTTACATTTGTTTTAATTTTGCTGGTGTTATGTCACTATCTCGAAGCAAAATGTTTTGAAGGAATTATATTTAGTATCAAGTTTTATATAAAAAATATAAGAAAACATAAATTATATATGCCATGACGTTTTTAATTAAATTGTAATTTAATAATAATATTTAAACGGCATATTATTTCATGTTTTTTTATTAGTTTGTTCATAGAATATCCACATTTTTTATTATTATGTTATCAATCTTATCATAAAAACAGTTTTTTTTTCTTCAGATTTTGTATCTTAAGATTTTTTACATTTATTTTTTTTTTTTAGCATAAATATGTAATGAACAATATATACCATATTGTTTTGGGAAATCCCCTACACAATAAAAGTTTCGTGATAATAATTAAATTTTACATAATTACTCTGTTTTACGTTTAGGAAAAACAAACTGAAGCGAGAAAAAAATATTATTAAATTAGAATAAATACATATTATTGAGTAATATGAAATATATATTGATGATTTTTGTGTTTATATCTATATATTGTAGTTTTAGTGTAATTTCCTATTTCTGTGATAAGAGGGTTTGATGAGTGGAAGAAATTATTTGTCAGTTTATACATGTAATCCTGTACGGTGACTATATTTAATTTAGGGTGCATTTTAGATATTCTAGTGTAATATGGATATTTATTACCGATTCTGAGGCATTTTTTATTTATTTATAAATGTTTTTAGGATGTAAGAGTTCACTCTTATTAAGGAATTATTTGGATGGACTTGTGAATGCTATTTCTTCCTTAAAGTTCTTCTTTAAGAAAAACAACTTTTTAGCAAGGATTTATGGGAACTGCCTGGATTGGAATATATACTCCTGAGGACTCACCTGATTTTTCCTGATTCGCTGCGACGGTGAAGCGTACAGGATGACGTTTCCTCATGTCACTACCGCACCTACAACTACAGCCTCGGCAATAACACAGTACGACAGTACGACAGTAGAGAAGACACGAACAGTTGCTCACAGTCGGCACTCAGACCACAGACTAGAGACAGTAGGACTCCAGAGCTATCCCCACTATAGCCCCACTCTACTTCGATCGATTTCATTTCTAACAGTTTGTTTTTCTCATATCCAGGGAGGGGTTTCCCGATTTAGGCGACCTTCTAGGAAGTTTACATGCGTTCGGAAGCGGAATCGGATGAAATTTCTTAGAAGAAACTAAACTTTAAGGAGAATTTTCAGTTATCTTCTGGAAATTCCCCTTCTATAGGAACTGATATCAAATTTCTATTTTTTAATAGATAAGTCTTTAACATAAAAAAATTATTTACATAATTACTATTAAATTACATTCAGGCTTGCACATTATTCGTATAAATTGTTTCATTTATTTCTGTACATGTTAATGTAATATCTTGTTCGAGATGGGTTCGTTCGATTAATATATAAAAATTAATATATAGGGAGATGGTCAGGGTTGCGGTCAAAAGAGAAATAAAAATAGTTTACAACTATTTATTTTCCAACGTTTCGCTTCACTTTGCAGGGCTTCATCAGGGCTAAAAAGATACAAAATGAAACTATGTTAAGATAAAATGATAGAAATTAAAAATACAAAGATACAATAAAAAGAATAAAAAAAAAAAAAACAAGTAACAAAGGCAAGAGCAATAGTTTCATACAAAAATACGTAAAATATAAAGCTAAAAAAGTACAGGAGATGTATATAAAACAAAAAACAATACGGGGAAAAAAAAAATAGATTTTTAGCTAGATACTTTTTTAGCTTTATATTTTCCGTATTTTTGTATGAAACTATTGCTCTTGCCTTTGTTACTTGTTTTTTTTTTTTTTTTTATTCTTTTCATTGTATCTTTGTATTTTTATTTCTATCATTTTATCTTAACATAGTTTCATTTTGTATCCTTTTAGCCCTGATGAAGCCCTGCAAAGTGGGGCGAAACGTTGGAAAATAAATAGTTGTAAACTATTTTTATTTCTCTTTTGATCGCAACCCTGACCATCTCCCTATATATCAATTTTTACGGTCAACTATACATACATATATAGAATATAAAAATTAATATTTGTTTGTTCGTAATTTATGCGCTGCGTTCATACAATTGTGATGGTTTAAATGTTAAACGTTATTCCGATTTCTAGGTTAAAAAAAGTTACTAAGAAAATTAAGCATTTTTTGCGCATAGTTCAGAAAGTATATCTTGTTCGTTGCCATGGTTATTATATGCTAATCTATTTATTTTCTTTCTGAAGGATAAAAACATATATTACTGATTCTATGAAATGATTTGTAATTCACTTAAAATTAAAATAATATAATGAGGATTTCAGTAGAGTAGATCAATATATATATATATTTTTTTTAGGGAAAAGTAAAAAAGTTTCGTATGAAACCCTCAAACACCCTTTTTTAAAGAAATAAAAAATTTAATCTTGCAGGGTTTTTTGTTTTATGTGGTGGCCACTATTGATATAATCATTCGTAACTCCCCTACACGTTGTCAAATCCCTACTTTAATATAACTCTTGGAAATAAGGATATCTCCTCTTTTTACCTACATAAACAAAATGTGTATAACGGCGAACTTTTGTTCAAATTTTTTTTTTTTATTATATTTGATAGATTTATTTATTGATAGATATTACAATCTGCCACACAGTTGTGGGCAATAGGTAATATTGATGAATGATCTCATACATACTAAAATAAAATAAATAAGAAAAAAAAAAAAGAGAAATAAAATAAAATAAAAAACTCTCTTAAAATTAAAAACAAACAAAAGAATAGACAAGTGAACATAATCAGACTATCTGCATGAAAAATAAATAAATAAAATAACATAATGATAAAATAATATATACAATATTTACAGAATCGACCTGAGGATCCCTGAGCCCACTCTATCCCCCACGTGTGAGGGGTAGATCAGAGCTCAAGAGATCCCAGCGCATCCCTCTCGCCGCATCACTGGTAATGAGCCAGTGGAGGCTGAGCAAGTGCGCTAAAGCCGCAAACACTCAACTTGAGTGGAGAATCTGACCATTTTGTTCAATTTAAGAAAACTTTTTTAAATGTTTTAATTCATAAGTAGAATTTTCAGTTATCTTCTGGGAATTCCCCTTCTATAGGAACTGGTATCAGATTTCTATTTTTTAATAGATAAGTCTCTAACATAAAAAAAAAATTATTTACACTCAGACTTGCACATTGTCAATCATTAATATAAATTGTTTTATTTATATAATAAAATTATTTATTTCTATACATGTTAATTTAATTTTTTGTTCGAAATGGGTTCGTTCATTTAATATATAAAAAATAGTATTTGTTTGTTCGTATTTTATGCGCTACGTTCATACAATCGTGGTGGGGATTTTTGCGAGAAGGTTAAATGTTGTTCCGATTTCTTCGGTAAAAAAAAGGTGTAATTCCCTAAAAATTAAAATGAAATGTAGAGGATTTCAGTAAAGTAGATCAACATAAGTTTTTTTAGGGAAAAGTAAAAAAGTTTAAATAATAATTGAAATTAATGATAAATAATTAAATTTTTATCCATTTTAGTCTCAACACATTTTATTTTTCTTATAAGTCAGACGTTTCGGCCAATCCGCGCATCCTCAGAGACAATCTTAATACACTTTTGGAATTATATGATTTAAAAACTCAACTTCATGCAGGCTATTCTGCCCAGGCCAAAATAACAGTTTCTATGAAACATTAAAGCATTAGGTAAACATATTTTTTGTTAATAAGCATATCCTACATTATGTCTAATTAGCTAATTAGTCAATTCTCACATTAAAAACAAAAATTAAAATTCATTTATTTCAACAAATCCCATCAAATCACCTTTACCCTTCGTCGTAAACCTACTGAGTGCCATACAGTTTCATTTAATGATGTTACTCTTACCCCTGTCGAACAGATCCGCTACCTTGAACTACATTTGGACAAACGACTAACCTGGAATCCTCACACCAGACTGAAAAGACCGGAAACCGCACGAAATTTTGATTTATTACAGCACTTACTAGACAAACGGTCTAAACTTCCAACACATTACAAAAGACTGATCTATATGACTGTAATAAGGCCAATCTGGACATATGGAGTTGAGCTTTGGGGCTCCACTAAACCTTCGAGTTCCTCTCGTATTCAATCCTTACAATCCAAAATCCTCAATGCTCCTTACTTTGTCACAGATAAAATCATACATAAAGACCTTTTGTTCCCTATGTTACCGATCTAGCCCGAACCAGATATCACTCCTTCCATTATAAACTCTCTAATCACTCAAACCCCCTAGTTTCTAATCTTGCATCCTCTTCCATTCCTGACAATCCTCCGAGGCGCCTGAAAAGAAGATGGCCACGAGACCAGCTAATGTAAAATGTCATTAGAATGCTACAAATGGGTAGTTTCTCTACACGCCTGTAACACTCCAATTTAACTTAGATCAGATTTACTAAATGTATTATAATGTACAGTTGTAAATAGCAATAAATAAATATTAAAAAAAAAAAATTATTTATCATAGTAACTATTTGCTAAAACTTTATCACAATTGTTTTTGAGGAGAAAATTGACTAATTAGGTAATTAGACATAATGTAGGTTATACTTATTAACAAAAAAATGTGTTTACATAATGTTTTAATGTTTCATAGAAATTGTTGTTTTATCCTGGGCAGAATAGCCTGCATAAAGATGAGTTTTTAAATCATTTAGTTCCAAAATTGTCCCTGAGCATGGCCGGATTGGCCGAAACGTCGGTGTTGAGACTAAAATGGATAAAAATTGAATTATTAATTTAAACAATTAACCAGTCTCAAGAAAGTGTTTAAGATTATAAACAAATAAGTTTCGTTTTTAGCGTCATATAAAAACCTCACCCTTTTTCAAAGAAATTAAAAATTAGAAAAATTTAATCTTGGAGGATTTTTTTTTTTATGCGGTGACCTCTGTTCACATAATCATTCATAACTCCTCTACACTTTATCAAATTCCTACGTTAATAGAACCAATGGAAAGGTGGATGTCTCCTTTTTTAATCTACGTAAACATATAAATGTATATAACGCCGAAATATTTATTTAAATTAAGAAAACCTATTTAAATGTTTTATTTTATAACCCCAGTTTTAATTTGTTTAATTAGATCACGTTTGTGGCTTTTGGTGCAGTATATAGAGCCCTAAACTGCCAAGTTTAATGTAGATACGTTGAGTCAAGTTGAAGTTATTTTCAATTTTCCAAAAGAAACCAAGGGTTTAAAATTTATAAAAAATTTAATTTTCTATTTTTTTGAAAATTTGTATTTACTAGTTTATTGAAATGATAAAAACAAATATCAAATTTGTTTCATTTCTAAAAAATCTTTTACCACACTTCGATAGGTCAGTCAGTCTGAATTGATTTAATATAGTACTAATGTTGAAGGACAATGAGGATTATTATATAAACATTATTCATATTTTATGTAGTACATATATATAATATCATAGGTATTCAAATTGTCTGAAAGAATAAAAAAAAAATCAGCTAAATCGGACCAGTATAAACGATCATACAGCGAAGCTAGCTGTTACCACCATGTTACTATAGTTACCGTCTTATCTGTACATCTATATATTAATTAATATCCAAGTTTCAATAGTGTTCAATTAATGTACTATATATTAAAATTAAAGTCTGTACCGCAACAAACCATGAAGCCTCAGGGGTGTAGTACTTTGCAAGGGAGTACTGTCACTAGACCAATGGTTGTGCAAGGAGGTGATTTGGACAAAATCACGCTCAACTTCCAGATTTTTACTCAATTAAGAGTACTCAATTTATTGGGTGGACCCCAGAACCCACAGAGTTGACTCATGACAATTGTGTAACATAAAACAATTTTCTGTCCAGCAAGATTCTAACTTGGGCCCTTGGAGTTAGTAGCATCGCACCTTACCACGGTGCCACACCGCTCCCTACTATATATACATTCAAGTACATAAATACTAAATATACATCCAATATCAAATATAGCAATAGCCAACCAAAGCAGCTACAGCAAACAAATAATAATTATCAGAGAATTACGGATGCAAACCTGGGTCCTTGGAGTTAGTAGTACATTCCCTTACCAATGAGCTATCCACTCCCTATACATATAAATATATATGTGTGTGTATATATAATATATACAACATATATTTACTGTTAAAAAATATTTATTACAATCTTATCTGAACAATAAATATATGGTGTAAATATATAACATATATTTATATATTTGTTCTTGATAAAGATTGTAATAAATAGTACAAATTGAATAAAATGATAATAAGTGAAATATTGAATAAAACTAAGTTAATTGAATTATACTAAAAGAAAAACATAGCGAAGGGAGGGGGAATCCATCGATCAATAAAATGAGTAATGCGGTAAATCTCCTCTAATTTTTCGATTGCTTTGTTTTTAGACACTCACAGAATGATAATTACGTTTTTTAGAAGAATACTGTGTTGTTTTTTGTTTTTGTTTTTCACGAAGCAAACCTAAAATTTTTGGAAAAAATATAATTAAATGTTTACTATTTTATTTTAATGCCCTTGAAAAATATCCATGGAACCATTTCAAATGCATTTATTTTATAATGAGGTGTAGATATTTGACCGTAGATTAATGATTGGAGAAGTTTGTCGGAGAGTGCTGTCAGCAAATAAAACCATATTTATTTATTTTATGCCAACGGTCCAGTTGCAGGGCGTTGCAAGCCTACCTTCTACGCCACAACCCCTGATGAAGACCTGAAACTCAGGTCGAAACGTGGGCATAAAATAAATAAATATGATTTTATTTATTTATGGTGTTCTTTGCTGACCGCACCCCCGACAAACAAGCATTTATTTTATTTAAGAAAACAATAAATAAATCTTCAACTAATTTTTCATTTCTAGCTTAAAATTTTAAAGATCATCTACTGCATGAAAAACATATTCAAGCCTTTTTTAATATAGTTAGAAATTAAATCCGTACCGCTAAAACTGGGGAGTGCAATACTTTGTAAGTACTGTTACTAGATCAACGGTTGTGCTAGGAGGCGATTTGGTCAGAACCACGCTAGACCACTAAATTTTTCCCTAATTAACGGTACTCACTTTATAAGACTGGGTGATTACGAGGGTTGATTTACGGTTACAGTAACAAAATAGATAATTTTCTGTCATAGCTGGATTCGAACCCAGTCCCTTGGAGCTACTTAGTGCCTTACCACTGGGCCTCACCCAAAGTAGGTATCATTAGGCCTTTTTTCTCATTACGCTCAATATTTCCTGAGATAAATTTATTTTAATTCCCACATTTTTTTTCAAATAACGAGGATATCTTATAATATATTAGGGATATTCATGATGTTGTGTTAAATGTTATATGTTTTACCATTTTAAATGTTATAACTATAGGATTGTGAGCAGCCCTATTTGAAGTCATGTTAAACGTTAAATGCATAAGAGTCCCTAGCGGATTTTCTCAGCAACTTGTTGTATAAGCCTTTATGTTTATAACCTTCCTTCCAGACCCTCATGTTATTGTTTACTTCAGTTTTGATTTAAGTAATTAATTAAAACATGCCTAGAGTGAGTGAAAAGTGGAATTTGTGTGAAAGTTTAGCTTATGAGTGTCTTATTGATCTTCAAACTTGTGAAGAAGAGAATGAAGATGAGCTAATTGACAACTGTATTGAAAGTCACAACAACTAATATGGTGGCGATCTCAACTGGTCTATTGTGTGACGTCATTCTCGATTTAACTGACCAAGTAACAGACTCTCAGCCATGTTAAATTTTATTTCGTTTTACCACGGCAAAAGAAGGCCATTTTTTCGATTTAACACCTGTTTTTCCATTTAACACGCTTTAACATAGATCATGAATACCCCTATTATATGAAATACGAGTTAATGAAGCTCCTAAAAGAAATAGATTTTGCCTGCTTTGACGAGGTATACTGTGTAGATACGGATGGATCCACAAGATATACGGATATAGTTGCTTTTCCTAAGAAGGGGAAGTCGGCAATTATTCTGGATCCCACCATGAGATATGAAAATAACGACCTTGACCAGACAAATAAGGTAGATAGGGAAAAGAAGGAAATCTACGATAAATGTATCCCTTTCCTCAAGGAGAAGTTCCGTGAGGGCTTCGGAGAACGAGACTTCAACGTGAGAGGCCTCTGGTTCGGAGCCCGTGGAACGATACCCAGCACAACTAGGAACTTCATGGAGGAGTCCAGGACGTGGATAGGATGATAGAGAATATAATACTTGACTCCCTGGGAATCATCCACCACCACATGCATGGAAATTAATGAGTAGGGGAGTTATCCAGAGGAGGGATGACATGCATCGCATATCTTATTTGTTGTTTTATTTATTTACTACTTTATAATTTTTATGATATTCTAATATTTGTTATAAAAGGGAATTTGTTGATAAAATGAAATAAGGGTTATAAAATGAAGGGGGGAAAAAAAGAAGGAATAAATTGAAAAGCTTCTATTTAGTTTGTAGACTGGTATTAATTGTAAAAGAAAATTGTGGAAGAAAAAAAATGTTATCTTTCTATTATATTGTATCATATCAAAAAAATGTAATTTATAAATTGCTATATGTTCGATGATATATTGATCAGTATGCTGTGTAATGTAGCAGTCCGATGTATTTGGGCAGCATGATTGAATAAATTTCTTTCTCTTCTTCTCTTGGTCATTATTAGAAACCGGATTTTCGTGCAAATTAGTACAGTAAATAAGTGTATAAGGACCCAACCCTACAATGAAAACTTTATTGTTTAATTGATAATATCAATGGGAACGCGGTAGCACTGTGGTAAGGCACAACCCCAAGGACTCGGGTTCTAATGGAGCCCTGCTGAGGTCAACCCAGCCTCATAAAATGAGTGCCACTAATTGGGTAAAAATCTTGCGGTCAAGGTTGATTCTTACCAAAACACCTCCTTGCACAACCGTTGGTCTAGTTGTAGTACTTCCTTACAAAGTAGCCCCCTGACCCTTCATGGATTGTAGTGGTACAGATTTAATTTATAATATTAATACATGGAAAGCTTACCTGATATTGTTTGAGGTAAATTAAACTTTCAGTAGTGCACACTCGTAGTGCCGTACCATACCAAGTTATCCAATCCGGTACATCTCTGATATCATTCAATTTAAATCCTCAGTGCATTCCTGCAATACCCGCTCACAGCCTTCAGACTTATACGTAACTGCTCATCAAACCGCAGCCTTTGGTAGATCTTTCCTCATCCGTTCCTCTTCCCTATAGAATTCTATTCCCTCCTTCATTCGCAGCACTAATACCCTTCCAACCTTCAACTCCCGTATCTTCGACCACCTACTGTCCACCCAATTCCGGAAGAATAACAATTGACAAGGTATATTTGCTGCATTTAATGCTTCAGTTTTTCGTTTTATACTTGTAAATATGTATATTAGCAGAAATTGTGCCTTTCCATTTATTAATTTTAGTTTAATTATTTATTTAATGTAATTTACAACTGTACAAAATAATACAATAGGTAAATATGTAGTATGTTTCATATACACTTGAAAACCTTGGGAAGGAACCACTCATTGGTGGTACTTCAAACATTAATTTAAATTAGAAGGTCCCGTGGCCATCTTCTTTTCAGACACCTCGGAGGATTATCAGGGATTGTTAAGGATGAAAGATTAAGAATTAATGGGTTAGGATGGTTAAGGAGTTTGGAATGAATGAAAAGACGCATTTCTGTTTTGGGTCAAATCTGCAACGAATAGGATGTTTGAGAATGAGTTTATTTGTAACGTAATAAGGAGCATCAAGGATTTTACGTAAGATTTTGGATTGTAACGATTGGATGCGGGAAGAATTTGATGGTTTGGTGGAGCCCCAGAGCTCAATTCCATATGTCCAAATTGGTCTGATTATTGTA
>NW_027115129.1:1194283-1200739 GCF_000696795.3 Halyomorpha halys
TAATATTATTATTACTTATCGATTAACTATACCTATTGTCGTAGGTTGGTATGAGGTCAAGGACAAAAGAGATATGAAGGTCATGGTGTAATGTTCTGTTGGAAACGTAATAGGGTGCATTAACTATGGTTCTAAGGATTGGATACGTTTGATGTTCGACGGTTTAGCTGTTCCCCAAAGTTCAAGCCCGTAGGTCCAGATATGTCGGAGTATAGTCTTATAAATTAGTAGTTAGTTTTCCAGTGAGAGGTTATATATTAATTATGCTAATTATATAAACATAGTATTGTCCTACATTACCTTTCATGTTTATTTTTTTTTTTTTTCAAATTTAATACATTTTTAATATTTTTAGTTACTGATTTGATGTGCTTTCTGCTTCTGCTATAAGATGCTGTATTTAAAATTTCCACTTTAACAAAATCAAAATTATGGTTATTTTTTATACTATGTCTTGCTGTTACTTTTGCTTTTATATTTTTAGGTTGGGGCTCTAAATACTAAACTTTCGAATTCCTCTCGTATCCAATCCGTACAATCCAAAATCCTCAGTGCTCTTTACTTTGTCATAAATAAAATCATCCATAAAGACCTTAATGTTCCATATGCAACCGAACTAGCACGAACCAGATATCTTTTCTTCCATTATAAACTCTATAACCACCAAAACCCACTAGTTTCTAACCTTGCTTCTTCTTTTCCTGACAATCCTCCGAGGCGCCCGAATAGGATCTAGTATAGAAATATTATTAGAGTGTTACCAATGAGCAGTTTCTCTACATCTACTATATCATTCCAATTTTATCTTACATCAAATTTACTGGATATATTATTATGTTAATACAGTTGTAAATCATAAAATACCTGGTGTCGTACAAGTAAAAACATTTATTCAGCAGAAATGGGCGTCAGTTCATTGTACTTAGCATTAATAAAGGTGGCCTAAACGTAGGCATTGATAAGTTTTAATTATTTCTGGTTTTTACGAACATCTTCTCCTTTAAAAAATCTATACTTTTTAACAAAGGAAGAAGCTTAATTCACTTAAGGATGACTTTTTTTATTCCGTTATCGTTGGCCTAAGAGAAGGAGTAGATAGGGAACACAAGGAGAAGATGGAGCAGGTAGAGAGGAATCGTTTAATAGCTTTTGTGTGAGAAAATATTTTTGGGAGTGCCCTTCCTCACAGTCCGCAAATTTGTGCCATTACTACGTCACTCGACCTCAGAGCAATCTTCAGGTAAAAGATGACCGCGCTCAAATCCTTTCTTAACTTTACCGCTCAACAATAACATTCCCTAGCTACTTCGTGTGTTCCAGTTTCATTCATAAATATAAAATAGCATAATAAATATGTATGTCCTATAATTATTGCGCAAAGTTACATATCTTTGTGTAACATTTAGTATTAATTCAATTAAGAGATGTCAACCCGAAGACTGAAGCCCAGACTGCTGCAGGACATTCTTTTATAAATTTTTAATAAATTTAAAATTAATTCATAGTCACACTACCTCTATTTACTTATTATTATTACTCATTTTATTAATTCATTATTTTTTTTTCCTCTTTTCTTCTCTCTTCCCGTTTTCAAATTAACTTGTTTCTTTTTACTATTAGAAGACAATTGTTTGTTTTATTTAAGTGTACCAATATCAATATTTTTTGTTATTAATTTTACTTTCCTCTTTTATTAAGGAGCATTATTCTTATCAATTTATTTTATTATTGAGGTGTAGATAGTTGACCGTAGATTAATGCTTGAAGAAGTTTGTCGGGGGGGTGCGGTCAGCAAAGAACAACATAAATAAACAAAACCATATTTATTTATTTTATGCCGACGTTTCGACCTGAGTTTCAGGTCTTCATCAGGTCATTTAATTCAATATTTTATATAATTCTAAATTTGTTTGTATACTATTCCTTTTCAATTGTATGTTACTCTAAATGTTGTTGTTATCTCTTCTGTTCTATAGCCCTGATGAAGACCTGAAACTCAGGTCGAAACGTCGGCATAAAATAAATAAATATGGTTTTGTTTATTTATGTTGTTCTTTGCTGACCGCACCCCCCGACAAACGTCTTCAAGCATTTTATTATTATTCTTTTTTCTTTTAATAGGAACATTTTATATAGTTAGGGGTGTCATTTGTATGACTATATACCCTCATAATCAACTATTAAAAAATATATATAATATAAGTTATATCAACTATGTAAGGCCAACCAGGCAGATCTGGTATAAAAATAATATTAAAAAAAATTGAGAGATAAGTTACTATTATTTAAAAGTACAAGTAGGTGAAAATAAAAATTGTAGAAAAAGAGCCCACTAAAAAAAAGTCAGTTATTTCACCCCAATTTTTTATTACTTTAATGAAAACTATTTATAATTACTAGTCAAAACTGATGAGTCTGCCAAGTATAGGTAGGGGGATAAAAAATGACAACTGTTTCAAAACGTTGAAAAAAATGAATTTTACATTGAAAGACTCCACTAACGCCTGTTGAACAGATTCGATACTTAGGACTCCATCTTGACAAGAGACTTACTTGGATTCCACGTACAAGACTGAAACAAGAAACTGCTCGTAGATTCCGATTGCTACAACACTTACTGACATACGCTCTATTATACACTATTTCATTGTTTTAGTTACTTGGAAAAAAATATTGCTTTTCAAAAACATTATCTCAGAAATTATTGAAAGTAAAAACCTCAGTTAGAGGTTATCTTTTTTAGAAAACTCTTCCTTAAATGACGTACTATGAAGTTTTTTTTTAGTGTTGTCGGTAGTTTTATGGTTTTTCTGAAATAAAATGAACTTGGAGGCCGTAATGACATTTACTATATCTCTTGTATAACCTAAGTAAAAAATGAACCTTTTCCCAACCAAAAAAAATGACGGGCAATTTTTTTATTTGAATGAACTGAAAATGATTTTTTTTGTATCTTATGTAACAGCCACCATATATAACTGTGGTTCTCAGAGTCATAAATTTTGACTGTTAACAGTATTTAGTATTCATTAAAGTAATAAAAAATCTCGGGAATTATTGAACATGAATAGCACTTTTAGAGCTCATATTTCAGAAAATTTACTCTTCATTAAATAAAGTTCTATTATGTTTTTATTGGTCGTTGGTTGTTATAAAGATAAGTAAATCCGAACGAAAATTAATTTTATTTTTAATGTTTTTAATCAGCCGCCATTTTTTATTCCCCCTACCTATACTTGGCAGACTCATCAATTTTGGCTAGTAATTATACATAGTTTTCATTAAAGTAATCAAAAATTGAGGTGAAATAATCGATTTTTTCTCTTCTTGAGCTCTTGTACTATAAGTACTATGTTTATATAATAATAAAGGCCTAACGAACCCGAAGGTTCAATGCCGATACCACCAAACACTCTCTGCATACATCCTTCCAGTGATGCCCCCCTCCCCCCCCCAAACCCAATTCCACTAAATCCGTTTTAACTATCCACTAAATCCTCCCATCTACGTTTCGGTCTACCCCTCGGATGTTCACCCGTTGGTTCAGTGTTTATTAACATTTTAGGAATCCTCTCTTTACATGCCCATCTTATACCCCGCATGCTATAACTTATATATGAAGATAGTCCGGGTGGCGGTCAACAAAGGTACTAAAATAGAAGAAGAAAACTATTTATTGTTAACCAACGTTTGCAGGGGTTCGTCAGGGCTGTCTTGATTGAAAGAAGGATGAAAACGACCGTCGATTGTTAGAATAATCGATTGGCGATAGTTTGGTTAACAATAAATAGTTTTATTTACCTATTGTGATACCTGCATTGACTGCTACCCGGACTATCTTCCAAAATTCTATATTTGTTGTACAACGTTACTAATATACCTCTTGTAACAATTAATTTAACATTATGAACAATTATTATGTATACAATTAAAACCAATATAATCAATTTTACGTGATTTTGTTAAGTGCATCTATTTCTTTTTGAAATACGGTCATATATGTAGTCACACAAATTAAAATTTAGTACATAACATTATTTATGTCGTTCACTAATGATACATTCATCTATCCCTTTAGCAAGTTATGCTAGGCATTATCTCTTTGGACGAATCAATACCTCCTTATTTGTCGAAGATTTTTTTTTTTTATTGTATGATTAATTTTTAATGATTCTTTAGCTTATATATTTTTTTATTATCACTATCAGATCTACCAAAACCATCATATTCGTAATATAACTCATCTGTTTCCTCAAACTTCCCCACAGTGACTAAACAAAAATATTCTGTTTGTGTTACTGTAAAAAGGTATTTTGAACAAGAATATTGACACCTCATTGTTGCAGGTTGTGGATCCAAGACCTGGAAAAACCGTTGGACATCCATACTGGCGCCACACTTCCAGGTACGTCCTCTCTGGGTGCGAGTTCTCCAGAAGACATTCTTCCAATTATCTTCGGCCCGGCTCTATGGTCCTCAGAGGAACGGCTTATCCTGGAAAAATGTTTGAAGTGTTTGTACAAACTGAAGGAAAGAAGAAACTGAGGTTATGTGAACATTTACAAAGGAATGATCTTACGGTGTGATAATCATCTTTTAATAGTTGATTAATTACAAAAGATAACGAGTATTTTAAGGAGCTGAGTTTCAGAGTCGTTTCCATCTTGATAAACTCCGGATTTTGAAATAAAGGATACTAATGCTCTAAAATACAAAGATAAAAATCTAGTACAGTCCTCACATCACGAAATAGTACATTTTATGATTTACACAAGAGCCAGCTGTGACAAATCTAAAATGTACACAGAAATAAAATAAAAATGTTCTGTGAAAAAAATGAAAAGGATCTTAAATAATTAAAGTAAAAAACATAATAAATATTTTTAGATTGTTGCAGAATGAAAAGTATAATTTAGTGATTGATATTTAGTAAATCAAAATCTTAAATTTTTCTTGGGTCAAAGAAAGGTCGTCTATGGTGAAGCTGCACTATTTTTGGAACATGTTTAGCGAAAATTCCGAAAAAAAAAGTTTTTTTTTTATGGTAATAGTGGTACATATTGACTGGTTTGAAAGAGTAATTCTGAGGAGAATCTTAGGGCCCGTATGCGAGAATGGTAATTGGCGAAGAAGGAAAATGGTGAACTGTTTGGGCTCTATAAGAAATGTAGCATCTCGTCGTTCATAAAGATACAAAGCCTTAAGTGGTTTGGCCATGTAATGCGGATGAGCGAGGAAAGAGTGGCTCACAAAGTGTACTGTTACGTTCCGGACGGTGTGCGGTAACGTGGTAGGCCGAAGGGCCGATGGAGGGATTCTGTGAGGCAGGATTTGCGACAACTCAGGATCCCAGTTACCCTTACAGAAGATAGAGAGAGATGGTTGGCGGTCGTTGAGCAGGGCAAGGGTCTTTAGTCCGGGTGGCGGTCAATAAAGCTATCAAAATAGTAAAAGAGAACTATTTATTGTTAAACAACGTTTCGTCCCACTTTGTAGGGCTTCGTCAAGGCTGTCTTGATTGAAAGGATGACAACGACCAAAGATTGTGAGAAGATAGTTCGGGTGGTGGTCAATAAAAGTATTAAAATAGTAGAAAATACTATTTATTACTAACAAACGTTTCGTCCTACTTTGTAAGGCTTTGTCAGGGCTGTCTTGATTGACTTGGTCAGTTGTGTTTAGGGATGTGACATCGATGTCGATGTTTTCTAAACATCGATGTTTTTAAGCCGATGTTTTCTAAACATCGTTGTTTTGTCCCAATTTTTCATTTTTTTCCAAAAGAAATAAATGAAAACCAAAAATTTACAGTATAAATAGATTCCTATCAACAATGTGGTCGAATAATAAAGTACCTCCAACCTTCACGCTATGTCGTTAGATAGAGATAAATTACGACTAGAAAAACAACGATGTTTTAGAATATCTTTGCTCAATATTAAAATACCATTGCATACAAATCTTTGGCAAAAATACATCGATGTTTTTGAACAACCATTTCAGTAACTCAAGGTCTGTTTCAACGACGACGTATAGTCCGGCCAGTCGGAAGTGGTCTTTGCAAAAAAGAATGCAACATTGATAAAAAAACATCGATGTTTTGAAATATCAATGTTCAATATTAAAATATTCTTGCTTACAATACATTACCCAGAATACATCGATGTTTTTGAACAACTATTACAGAAACATAAGGTATGTTCCAACGATCCCGTATTCTAAGGCCTGTCAGAAGTGGTTTTTGGAACTAAGAATCCTATACCAACTACAAAAAACATCAATGTTTTCGATGTGTTCGATGTTTCGATGTGTTCCGCGAAGGACGCGGGATCGTTGGAACAGACCTTATGTTTCTGAAATAGTTGTTCAAAAACATCGATGTATTTTGAGTAATGCATTGTAAGTAACGATATTTTAGAACATCGATGTTTTTTGTAGTCGATGTCGGATTCTTAG
>NW_027115129.1:1200984-1213854 GCF_000696795.3 Halyomorpha halys
GGATCGTTGGAACAGACCTTATGTTTCTGAAATAGTTGTTCAAAAACATCGATGTATTTTGAGTAATGTATTGTAACCAACGAGATTTTAGAACAACGAATGAAAAACATCGATGTTTTAGTATTGAACATCGATGTTTTAAAACATCGATGTTTTTTTTTATCGATGTCGCATCCCTAGTTGTGTTCCTTCTTTTAATCAAGACAGCCCTGAAAAGAAGCCCTACGTAGTAGAGTGAAACATTGGTTAATAATAAATAGTTTTTTCTACTATTTTGGTATCTTTATTGACCGCTACCTGGCCTGTCTTTCTGCAATCTACTGTATAAATACTTCCTACTGTTATGATATGTATAAATAAAATATGTATTTAAATAAAAAATATAATAAAACTGATCAAATAATAAAAAGAAGAAGAAAATACTCAGTTCAGATGTTCTACAGCCTCTTCGTCATTTAAACTGCTTAAACTATTTAAACAAAAATAGATTTTTTAACATGTATTTCTTTAAAAAGGTGATAACAGTATCTGGTAAAAGATATACACAATTTATAATTTGGATTCAACTTACAAATATTTCGTTGTATTAAGGTAACAATACAAACTAGTATTACGGCGAACCCATTAGGACTGTCAGGATAGTAGTAGCAGCATAAGCGTACCAGGCCTTGCATGACAGTTGACAGTACATGTAGTGACGGTGAAACTACTGCCACGATAAAATACGTTTACATGACAACATAAACTCAAATCAAATTAAATGTCAGATTCCCTACCACCGAGTGGCTCAAATATTAAAATACATGGAATCTCACAAATAGTTAGGTATTAGCTACTCAGGCAAAAATTTGCTATGGATGAAACTAAGAGCTAAAATTGCCATGGAAACCATATTTATTATCAATGGTTCATTCATGAATAAACATCGTATCCATGGCAACTTTAGCTATTAGTTTTAACTATAGCACATCTCTCTCTCTGCAAGCAATGTTCCTCTATTATTTGTTATTGACAAAATTAAGCAGTTTTGGATTGTAGCTCTGAAAGTATACACCTTTTCCATGATTATTATATCCCAATCGATTGGTCTCTTTCTGAAGAATAAGAAAAAAATATTATTATTAAATGAATTCTTATTCAATAAAAAAAAAAAAATAAAATAAAAATAAAAAGGATTTCATGAAGTTGATAAAATTTTTTTTTTTCAAAATGTCTGCATTTTATCCAATTCCTATGTTCATACAACTGTTAGGAAGCTGTATGTTTGCTCTTTTTACTTATATCTTATATTATCAAGATTTATATTTAATGCCGTTATAAGGACGAATTATTGATTTTAAGTAATTTAGAAAAATTTCAACTTAAATCTCTGGTTCTAATTTGTTTAATTATACCAGGTTTGTGCCTTTTGGTGTATATAGGTTGATTTGTGTTGAATTTAATTATATTTTTTTTTACTATATATCTTTATTAGTAAAATATATGAGAAATTCTTTTTACTATTTACAATTAATTTTGATATGAATTTTAATAATTGGAATAAATACAATTTGAGACCAAAATGCAATTTGAATTAAATTAATAACAAGCCAGACCGGAGTGTATGGAAGGTTATAAATTAGTTTGTGTATATGATATTATATATGTTATTAATTAGTTGTTTGATCGAAAATTAAAATCTTTCAAAATTATTGAAGTTTGAAAAGAATAGGTAACTAAACATAAGCTTATTAATAATTAATATGTTTCTCTATTAATTGACTTTTTCATAGAGTGATTTTAATTTATAATTAATGACCTGGGCAGAATAGCCATGCAAAACATTTTTAAATTTTTGATGTGAGGTGTGGATTTATATTTGAAGCTATGTTGTATTATTAATAATAATGTTGTTGGTATAATTGTTAGAAATTAATCTATAATAAAAGCTGTTAAATGTCTAGATTGTCTTGAGGAAGGTCGATTTGGCCGAAACGTTGAACTGGAAAAGAGACTAAAAAAGAATACCATTTGATTTCTTTAATAATTATTATATAATCTTTTTACCGCTATAAAATAAATAGATATGCAATTATTAAATAGTAATAATTATTAATCCAATGTGTAAATAACTAAATATATTAATTATTATCAAACTTTGAATTTTATTCAATTAATCTATCTATATCACTTAATCTAGTAATTGTGAAGCATTGCCGGTACTGGATGTATGGTTATATAATTTTGTGATTTTTGTTGGAAATAAGTATCAAATATTTTCAAACCTTCTTAATAATAATTACTTTTATTATTGGTAAGTTTTATTACAATCTGCCACAAACTTGGGCGATGAGTAATATTGCTAATTGAACACATTCATACCAAAAATAAAATAAAATGAACATAATCAAAGGATGTAAAATAAATTATATACAACCCTCAAACCTTAACAATCGATTTCTCACTTGTAATTAATTGCTTTGAGTTTTGATTGGCTTAAGTATAATAAAATTATGCCAGATTATTAGCCTGTTAATATAGTGCGTATGATTAACCACGTGGTAAATTAGCACTACAATAAAGTATAACACAGGCTAAAGGAACCGTCGAAAGGCTTAATGGTTCTCGAAGGACATTACTCGTCCTTTTATAGCCCGTAAAATTATTGAGTGGAAAGGAAAGAAAAAAAATTGAAAACCACACACACAGCCGAAATGAATAAAAAATGACTATTGAAAATAAAGTTGGAATGTTGACTGTTGAGAGTAAAATGTTGAACAGTGAGAGCTGGAAGGGGGTTGGGGGGTGTGGCCTCGGCTGGCCAATGGCAGCCCGCCGCTACCCCTAGCCACACCCCCACGTCCGTATCCTAGCAACTGGAAAACTGTCACGGGGTACCAATGGAACCTCGGCTCTCAGGTAGGCTTCGTAATATGTATCTCTCAATAACCTCTCCTAACTAAACTGGCTTAACAGAAGACCAATTTAAATATCAAAAGAACATCCATGTACTAGATAAAACAATGTATTCAATTATTTCTCAATACACTAATTCTTATTTTGAACCAATTTAGTCCAACAATAAAACATAGAATAACACCTTTGATCAATTTTGTAGTAATCTGTTCAGAAAGCAGAAGTAAAAGTTAATAAGCAAGAAATCAGTTTTGTCAAGCAATATATTTATTTAGGTAAATTCATCTAATTTTAAATTAGGAGTTAATAGTTAATAGAGAAGATGGTTAGGGGTGCGGTCAGAACACAAATAAGTAAAAACATAAATACGTTTCGGCCAGAATTTCAAGCCGGCTGAGAACAAGAAAATAAGAAAATAGCTAACATTATAAATACATAGTGTTGCAATACATACCATTCATGAATGGTTTAAGTATTATAAGAAGATAAAGGCTGTATGATAGGAGTAATATTAAAATTAATTTAGAGGAAAGAGCAAATAATAAAATTTAGTTATAGTAAATATATGTAAAAAATGAAAATTATTTAAAATAAAGTAATGTAAGAAGTGGGAAATAAAATTTATATAAAGGTAATTAAATAATTAAGTAAAATAACAGGATTAAAGAAATAAAATATGAAGCTATATAATCCAAAAAAAAGATATAAAGAAATATGAATATTTTAATTTTAAAATAATATTATGAAAAATATATAAAAGAAGCAAGAAACTATATATAATTAATGAAATATGTATATAAAATACAAGGATAAAGAAATAAGATATAAATTTAAGTAAGACAAAATAAGTAATTAGTAAATATGACAATACTAATATGATGAAATGAACATAAGTTATGGTGTGGGTAAGGAAGAAGTAATAAGAAAAGAGTAGAGAAGGAGAAGGGGTGTAAAAGAGAAAGATGAGAAAATAAAACGTTTCTGCTTTGACAAGATCTTAAAGCCAAGTGAAGTCAGTGGCACGTGCGGGCACATTTTGAATTTACAAAAGTACGTTGGAATAGACAAGGCTATTGGAAAAAGTCAATACGTTTAGGTTACAAATTAAATTGTTTAGATGAGTAACAGTAGCATATATAAAAAATATATTTAAAAATTATATTTCTTGATATTTTGAGCTATTAGTACCTACAAATAACACAAATAAGTTGAGAGAACTTATTTAATAGTGCATACGTTTCGGCCCATTTCCATTTGCTCAATCTTGTCGTCTTCAGTGTGTCAGTGAGTCCTGTTTCTTTATGGATACGAGCATTTTTTATTCGATCCCTTTCCCTCTAATTGAAAGCTAATAGTATTAGTTCATAAATTCAAGTATTCAAACTACTTAATGACTCTAATATTTTTTTTTCCTAATAGAGAAGACTATTAGTGATATTACAGGAGTTGAAAAGTACTAAAGTACAAGTTACTATTGCACAAGTCAGTGTAATTGTATTAAATTAAATCGACAAGACTAATAGTATTAGTTTGTGCTTTATTATTGAAACAGGACCCAGGTAATAACTCTGACATGTGCGGCCCACCTCTATTTCAGTTGTTCAGCTTCTTCAATCAGAATATAAATAGAGAGTATGGTCCGGGTGCGGTCAAATTAAACTCAAATAGTAATATTTTGTACTATTTTTATTTGAGCCAACGTTTCGCCCCACGTTGCTGGGCTTTGTCAGGGCTGTTTTGACGAAGCCCTAGAAGGTGAGGACCAAATTCCAACGTTCGGACCAAAATACATTTATTGGTACACACGGTCAATCAGCAATCTTCTAGTAAATAATTAAATCACTGGATTTGTTTTTTTTAGGAAGTTAATTATATTAAAAAAAAAATCAATACCGCAAAACCCAAGAAGGATTAGGTAAGAAAGTGCTGTTACTAGAACAACGGTTGTGCAAGGAGGTGATTTGCTGATTATATTAATTTGTTTAAATGCTGAGGTGAAGAAAACTGCCAATTATAATATATTATTATTCTATATTTTGTAGTTGTACAACGTTTCGCAATTCACCCCATACTTATGTACAATTGTATCCTAAAATTGTAACAAATAATTTATTTGTATTATTTATTTCCATAAAAAATGGACTGTGTGTATGTGAGCAGCCCAGCTCAGAAACAGAAAGTTGCAGGAAACTGAAATTACATATTTAAGTCCTTATATTCCTGGGATGTGACAGAAACTTTTTCGATTCAATTAACTGACCGGAAGTATCACTTTATTGAATCGATTTTTCATATTTTTCCATTTTCTCAAAAAATGAATTCGAAAAACTCGGCGTATCAGTAAGAACTAATTGAACTTCAATATATCAGCTAGTTATTATTGTCATTAGAAATAGTTTGACAGGACTTAAATGTCAAATTTTCAAAATGGTTTCTCCTTAAGTTGGGAACTGGTTTTAAAACTTTGTTTTCAGAAGGGTGTCTCTTGTGACCATCACTTGGCAAAACTCCAGGTGTTCAAGTACCCCGCTGCCCTTTGTCGACTGATTAGAAGCTACCTAAGTGGAAGGTCCTTCGTTGTAGGGTTGGTGACTAACTATCACCTCCAGTCCCCACCACCTAAGGAGTACCACAAGGTTCAGTGATGGGATCCTTCCTCTTTGTCATCTTCATTGCGTCTATCGTATCTCTGGAGCACAGAGAAGCAGTGGCTGCAGGGTGGAAGATTTCTAACACCATCCTTTACCTTGGAGTGACGTACGCCATCTAAAATTCTCTAATCATGCCATGAAGAGGCTCAAGTTGGACCGACTTAAATCTTACAGGCTACACCATCTGCACTCTTCTCCATGGTGCACCTTTAATGAGACATCTCTACAAGACAATGATGACCAAACTGTAGGGTTTTCAGGGATCCGTTCCTCGGCGAATCCTCAGGGAAATTATGTTTAGAAGGGCTAAGAATAGAGTTATGCGTGAAGAGCTCCAACTCCTCACTGTGCCGGAGTTCATGTGTCATAGGCACATCAAATTTTTTGATGGATTGATGGCTTGTTCTAACCCCCTGTTTCGAGATATCGCCTCACCACCGAGACCTGGAAGGTGGCGAGCTCTGTCCCCTTAGTCGACGTCCTCGATAAGGGAAGAGCTTTGGACTCCGCAGTCCAAAGCCGTCTTACTTCTACTTACTACGTCTTACAGGCCCGAGGCGAATTGCTGTCAGACATATTTACCGTCCTCGACGTTGGTATAAGACGTGTACCTGTTTGATTAGATGTCCAATTTCGCCTGCTGGAAGTCCCGTCTAGGTAGGGGAACTACTTTAGCGGCTGGGAAATCCACGTTTATCAAAAGTCCGATTGGTCTGTTGGTTTTTCCTACAAGTCGGTTTGTCACAAATCACTGTGTGAGGTCTTTGAGTAGAATCAAAGAGGACCATCAGCTCTGTAGTAGAAACACTTCAGGGTACAGTGTTTCAACTTCCTAGCCTCACCGGTCTAAATAATGTTGTCCCCAAGAGAAAGAATGAGCATTTAAGTCACCTATTACAAGGCAGTCGTCCTCAGGAAAATCCATGGCTTGAAGATGTTGAGACAATAATAGTTTTCCTTGAGTTGTCTGTCTCTGATTTGCAACATTGTTCAGAAGATCTCTGCTTCAATGACACTCATTCTATTTGAGGAGGACTCCCCTCTTACATTATAAAGAGGAATTCAAGATGCTCCTATCTGGAGGCAAACACATGAAGCAGTAGCGTCTCTCTGAGAAGCTCTAGAGGTCAACTTCTTTTCAGGCGTCTCGAGGGATTGTCAGGGGATTGATATTAGTGTGTTTGGGTGTGCTGAAGGATAAATATATATACCCATTTAAGACGTGGTTACTACTTAACCAAATTAATTCCCTACTCATTCCACGCAGATTATAATTTTTTTTAATGTTTAATTTTTCTGGTTCGTTAAGCAAATAGGAAAAAAAAATCCTTTTTTGTATTACTTTAATAAATTAATTTCCTAATTACTAAGAGTTTTAGAACGACCAGAAATGTGTTTCTATGTTTAGTGTGATAGATGATTCTTTTATTTATATTATTATTTTATTTTTTCATGTACATAGTTTGATTATATTTATTTTCTTTATCCATCAGTTTGTACATATTCAGAGAGAGATTTTATTTATTTGAACGTGATTATTTATTTTTATTATTATTTAATTTAATTAATTTATTTATTTACGCATATAGTCTGTTCATGTTTAGTTTCTTTATCCATCAGTTTGTATATATTTAGAGAGAGATTTTATTTATTTGAACGTGATTATTTATTTTTATTATTATTTTATTTTATTTTTTCATGTACATAGTTCGATTATGTTTATTTTCTCTATCCTTCTGTTTGTATATATTTAGAGAGAGATTTTATTTATTTTTATGTAATTTTTTTTTTAGAAAATTTTACTTAACAGATGCATCGCGCTCTATCGAACAATTTTTTTTTAATTTATTTTTTTTTGTATATAGTCTGATCATGTTTATCTTCCCTTATCCATTTGTATCCTCTTTGTATATTTAGAGAGAGATTTTATTTATTTTTTTATTTTTCCATTTACATAGTTCGATTATGTTTATTTTCTCTATCCTTCTGTTTGTATATATTTAGAGAGAGATTTTATTTATTTTTATGTGATTATTTTATTTATTTATTTTTCCATGTACATAGTTTGATTATGTTTATTTTCTTTAGCCATCTGTTTACACAAATTTAGAGATATATATTTTTTTTTTTATGTGATTATTTTATTTATTTATCTTTATTATTATTTTATTTTATTTATTTGTTTTTCCATGTACATAATGTTTGATTATGTTTATTTTCTCTATCCTTCTGTTTGTATATATTTAGAGAGAGATTTTATTTATTTGTATGTACTTTTTTCATTTATTTATTTATTTTTATTCTTATGTTATATTATTTTAGTATAGTGTAATCATTTATCACTATTACCTATTGTCCAAAAACGTTGTAGCTGATTGTAATATTATTAATAAATATAAATTTGAGTGAGTTGGAAATTAATTATTAAAAATTATTTGCAGATGTATGTTCGATGAGAAGGATTGGTCTCCTATACTGTTGGCTGCTAAGAGGATACTAACCAGCACAACAGAAGGGTCCCATCCTTCCAACTTATCGAATGCATTCAGCGATAACTAATCGAAGAACTGTGTTGTCTCAGAGTCCTGTCACGTGAGGGTTTTTCTGCCACTTGCTATTTTCTTTAGCTGCTATCTTGGTCAAAGAATACAAAGAAATATATGAAAGATATACAAACTAACAATATATCAATAATAAAGTAGGTGTCAGAACCCTATTCTTCTTCTAAGCAAAAATGACGCTAAGGGGTGGGTATTAGGCCACGCCCATTAAAGGCAAATTTAAGTTGACGTTAATGGAAATTTCGCATATTAATGTAATTATCTTTAAAACCTTCCATTTAATCGCAATTGTGAAGCGAATATAAATTATAGTAAATGGTATTTAAAATACGAGGAGAAGATGGTTGGGGGTGCGGTCAAAATGAAACACAAATAAGTTGGTGTAACTTATTTAATTGTGCCAAAATTTCGGCTAGAGTTTCTAGCTTTCTTCAGGGCTAAGAATAGAACAAGATAACAACCATAATAAGTATAGAAAATAAAAAATAAAATATAAACAGAATGACATAAAGGGAATAATTTTACTGAATAGAATAAATAAAATGAAGTGATGAGAGAAGTGGAAAATAAAATGTATACATAGGTAATTGAAAAAAAATGAGTAAAATAACATAATTAAGGAATCTTTAAAATAATTTTGATCCTTTTTCTCTCAACTTTATTCTTTTTAAACTTCCGACGTTTCGACCACTCAGGTAATTTTCAAGGATTCCTACAAACAGCTCCTTTTAATTACTTTTATAACAATTTCCTTCACTTACATACTGATTTTTTTGTTCTTACCTTATTTTGTTTTCATATTTTCCTTTAAAATTCTTTAAATGCGGGCTAATTGCCTTTGTCCCATCTTTAAATATTTAATCATTAAAATAATATCACAATAACATTATAACATTTTTTTGTCTTTTTTTTTTATAAAAATATAGATACCTATTCACAAATTCTTCTATAAAATTCCTTTCCAAATTTAAAACTTTTATTAACCACTTTTGTTACTACTATTTTCATTTGCAAACTCTTAAACATAACCTACCTTCAACAGGTTAGGACTCTGTTATCATCTTATCATATAATATAATTTTTTCTTTAAATATTAATTTACTTTTTCAATTTAATTTAATTAACATCTATTCTTAATTTTTCGGCTTACACCATAAACCTTTTTTTTAATATATTTAAATTCTATTATTAGTTTATTTCTATTTTATGTGTATTTCATCCACATATAAATTTATCCCCCCCTATTCTTTAATTTATTTTTTAACTCATTTATTTCTCTATTCACAATTTTATTCCATTCATATACTTGTACTATTTTAGGATTTGAACATTTTTTTAAATTTAATTTTCCATCTTTTTTGTATATAATTATTACATATTTATTTTGCTTAAAATTTCTGAATAGTGGTGGTTTAGTCCTTTGGAATCTGATTTGAAATTGACGGTATAATTTATATTTTCTGCGATATAAATCGATTCTAATATCTTCCTTCTAAAATTATTATTCTCTTTATGAATAATTTGGACATTTTCAAAATCAAATTTATGTTTATTCTGAACAACATGTTGAACCAATGCTGTTTTCTTGGGTTCCTTTTCCCTATTCTTTATATCATTTTCATGTTGATACATCCTGTATTTTATATATTGTTTTGTTTCACCTATATATATGCACTGGACAATTAATGCATGGAATTTTATACACTAACCCTGATTGATATTTATTGTCTATTGGGTCTTTTGTTTTGCTATAAAATTTTTTTTTTTTTTTTTCATTAAGGAAATAAAATAAAAATGAAGTTATATAATGCAAAGAAGTATGAACATATTAGTTATTAATAATTTGAAAATTGAAATATGGAAAGAAAAAGAATATGGAGAGAAAGAAAATATTTGTAACCATAAAAATTGATAAAGAGCCAATTTGCCAATCTATCAATTCTATTCTGTAAAATTATTCACTTTAAGTCATTCTGTTTATATTTTCTTTTTTATTTTCTATACTTATTGTGGTTGTTATCTTGTTCTGTTCTTAGCCCTGAAGAAGGTTTGAAACTCTAGGCACAATTAAATAAGTTACACCAAATTATTTGTGTTTCATTTTGACCGCACCCCCAACCATCTTTTTCTCGTACGTCATCCACGGATAACTATCTCTCATAGTTATTTACAATAATTTGGCATATTTATTATGAAATTCCACTAAGCCATTCTCAATCAATTCGTCCTTCCTTCTATATTCTGTTCAAACTCATTTCAATATGAATATTAAGGATCCCAAAATATATTTGGTTGTTAAAATGAGGATTGAATATAAATAGAATTAATTGGTCAATTTTTTAATTAAAATTTTAAAGGAACAATTAATAAAAAAATAATTTCTTTTAAGAAATACAAAGTTTGATACAAATAAATAATTGTTTCAGATAGTTGATAGGAGATAGTTATTTATTAAAGACTAAATTCAAATTCAATAAAATAATATCAACAATAAAATGCGAAAATGCTTTTAATATCTCTCAATTTTTTAAAAATTTCCCTGCTTAGCCATTTTTGTGGCAGCAACTGTCAAATATGGCGTACCGGAGGCCACGCCTACGAAAGAAATATACCACTCCTTCTGGCATCACTCGCTCTGGAAGCACACACCCCTCCTCAAGATCTCCGTTTATAAAAAAAATTATGATAGTTAAAAACATTCAAAGAACCTCCTGGCCGACTATTAACGTGCTAAAACATGAAAATACTACTATCAAAGTTTCACTTATTATAATTATATAGTTTACTTATATTTCATTTTATATCAACAATATAATAACCGTGTGTATTGTTAATATAGTAATTGTAAACTAAATAATTATAATATTTGAAACAGTAAAAGGTTAATGACTAATGATAAAAATTGACAAAATTATTAAGTAACCTTAATAGTGTGATGACCAATGTTTGGCTGTGAAAGTGAGAATAATTTGATAGATGCTTGAGAATGGTCAGAATGGCTGAAACGTAGGAGTATAATACAATTTTTATTATAGCTATTAAAAAAAGGATGTGTATGAGAAGGTTGTTTCATTTTTTTTTTTTTTTTTTAAGAATTAGCGAAATATGACCCTTTGCACTCAGCACCGTTTCGGATGATAACCAGTAACTCTTTTACTCTTTTTCGCAAAAATGTATAACCTGGAATTATAATTGATATTATATAGTAAAACTTTAGAGCCTCAAGAAAAAAAAAATGAATACAAAAAAATTACAGAAATAGTTTGTAAATTACTAATAGTAAATAACGAAATCTTTCTATCTTCAGTTTTCGGATTTCTTTAGTATCTTATCAAGTTCCCTATGTCATTGAACCATTCTCGTGTACCTTTCTTCTACTAATTGTACATATTGCTCAACGGATTAGAGAAGTGTATAACCCGTCTTGGATACATTTCGCACGTTCTCTTTCGACGTAAAACTGATTGATTTATTCTTGATAAACATCTTGATATTTTTATCATATTTTGTGCCATATTAATAGAAAGCTACAGGAAAACATGCGTTTCTTAAAAACTTGCGGTGAAATAAATTCATTCTGCGTAATTGCTTATAAATATTCTTGACCCTTCAAAGGAAAAATCGAGTGATTTCCTGGAGTTAGGCTGTCCCCTCAGAGAGAACATTGGAGTGAAAAGTAGAGGTAAAAACTGATAGAGCTTAGTTATCCAAGAATATTGATTGAGAACATTGCCAAAATCCTGTTCATGTAAACAAGACGAATGTATATTGGTTGAAAGAGAAGTTGGGACCAGCGAACGGCCAATGAGATACAGCGAAACAAAGAGGCGTGGGAAAGGACCGGAGCAAGTTCTCCAGTAAGAAGCATTCCAGACTGACAAGGAGCTCTTTCATTGGTCGGATGAAGAGACGCTGGAAGAGTTACGTCAGCTGACACGTGGACCCGGAACTAAAGCTCCTTGATCGAGCCACCGCCACCTCAATAGCCATTATCCTCTTCCTCTCAATGGCCGCCCGCTATTCTCCTCTGTATCAATAAATCATGAGAAGGGCTCTTTGATGACTGAGAACACAATCCTTTATGCCATCCAGCTCTATAATTGTGATGTAACTCCCCCCCTCCTCTGGCCACTGGGTACTCTCATGCTTATTGGTTTATTAATAATAATAAAAGCAAAGAGAACCTGAAGGTTTGATGGCGATAACACCAATCGTTCTTTACATACATCTTTCCAGGGACGCCCCTCCAAACTCAAATCTATTAAATCAGTTTTAACGCAATCCTCCCATCTATGTTTCGGTTGTTCGTTATCTAACCTTACAGGTTGCACACCCATCTTATCCACCGCAATGATAAAACTTGAATTATATTTACTGAATGCAGTTCCCTTAATCCAGCATTGTCTAGCCATCTAAATTCACAGGAAGCAAAGTTCCCAAGTGTTCAGGACTGCACTCACCTTGGTCCAAATATCTCTGAACCAAAGTGAGGCATTGAGTAATCTTTACATCTTGTTACATACATAGGTCATATTTACATTTAGTCATATTACATGAATGTTACATAGGTCATATTATTGTTACATACTGTATGTACATATGATTATTGCATTTGTAAACATATAATTAATTATATTAATCATATGGTAATCAGGCTTTTATTTGGAATACCTTCTTTGCAAATTTTTTTAATTGCCTCAAACATATCGGGAGTCCTCTCTCTCTCTCTCTCTCTCTCTCTCTCTCTCTCTCTCTCTCTCTCT
>NW_027115129.1:1213944-1220735 GCF_000696795.3 Halyomorpha halys
CTCTCTCTCTCTCTTATTTTTTTTTTTTTTTAATTCTATCAAAACATAATATAATCTTTCTCTAAGAATAGAATGAGGACTGTTCTATTAAACAGAGAGCGATATAATTCTAAACATAAAACAGACAGCGAAGCCGACGTCGGCTTCCTCTTCCCCTGATAGTCTATCTATCAAGATACTCCTTGCGGCCTTTGGGGGACCTTTGGACTCTATATTTTATACTAAAAACAAATCTAATGAATTTCCTATACTATCCAACTGGTTTCATTTTGTATAGAAGTAAAAAAAAAGAGATTATTTAGTAGACATTACATAGTAGAAGAACTCGAGGATGAAAAAATACAGTAATTTCATCAATTATTTATTGAGCTGTAGATAGTTGACCGTAGATTAATGATTGGAGAAGTTTGTCGGGAGGTACGGTCAGCAAAGAACAACATAAATAAATTACAAAATTATTGGCATAAAATAAATAAATATGATTTTGTTTATTTATGTAGTCCTTTGCTGACCGCAACCCCTAGACAAACTTCTCCAATATTATTTATTGCTTCAATGAAAACTATAGATAATTAATAGTCGAAATTGATGAGTCCAAGTATAGGTTGGAGGAATAAACTTTGGTGGCTAATTTAAAACGTTAAAAAATAATTTTTCATTCGTACCTCTTTATATTTAAAACTACCGACAAAACGTATAAGCATAATAGAATATAATTTAAAGGAGAGTGAATTTGCTAAAATATGGGCCTAATTACGTTCAATCGTTTCTGAGATACTGTTTTTTGAAAAGTAGCAATTTATTATAAATGTACTGAAAAATTAGTAGTTAGTGAATTCATTTTGAAAAATTTATATCTCAAAAACCATTTGACGTACAGATGTCTATTAGCACTCAAATTAAAGCTAGTTTAATGAGCTATAAAGTATTTTATGATGTTTACCTTCGTAGGAATAGTAGTTTTCATGACATTTGCCAAAATAAATTGATTTATAGTAGTTCAGAGAATAAGTTTGATTTTGAAAAACTTCATTTCAAAAACCATTGGACGTACAGATGTTTGCCAGCGCTGAAATTAAAGCTAGTTAAATTTACTACAAGATAGTTAATTATGTTTATCTTTGTACGACTAGTAGTTTTTATGATATTTGACAAAATAAACTCACAAAATGTTAATTTCTATTTGTTCGTATAAAATGTTGGATTTTTGAAAAAATATATCTGTAGACCCATAAGGTGCACATGTGTCTGCCAACACTCAAAGTAAAGGACATTTAACTTGCTATAAAGTAGTTTATGACACTTATCTTCGTAGGGGTGGTAGTTTTTATGATATTCACATATCAAAATAAATTTGGCAAATGAAAATTTGTCCGAACAACTATAAATCATTTTATTTTAGCAAATTTCAAGAAAAATACTACTCCTATGAAAATAAACGTCATAAAATACATTATAGCTCATTAAACTAACTTTAATTTGAGTGCTAATAGAAATCTGTATGTCAAATGATTTTTGAGATATAGATTTTTCAAAATAAATTAAATAACTACTGATCTTTCAGTACGTTCCATACAACATTTTTATGAAATGTTTCTATTTAAAAAGCTATATATCGAGAACTATTGAACTTAAATAGCTCTATTAGGGCTTACATTTTAGCAAATTTACTCTACTTTAAATTATGCTCTCTTAGAGTTTCTATTGTTATTGGTAGTTGTAAAGATATAGAGCTCCGAATAAAAAATTAATAATTTTTAACGTTTGAAACAGCCACCGTTTTATATTCATTATAGAGCTTCAAATGAAAGATTCATTTTTTTTATTTCCCTTACCTATACTTGGCAGACTCATCAATTTTTACTATCAATTATACATAGTTTTCATTAAACTAATAAACAATTGGAGGGTAAATCCCAACAAATCCCATCAAATCACATTTACTCTTCGTCGTAAACCTGCAGACTGCCCTACAGTATACTTTACTAATGTGGCTCTTACCCCTGAAGAACAGATTCGTTATCTTGAACTACACCTTGACAAACGACTAACCTGGAATCCTCACACCAGACTGAAAAGACAGGAAACTGCACGCAGATTCCGACTATTACAGCACTTACTAGACTAACGACCTAAATAACCAATCCATAACAAAAGACTGATCCACATGACTATTATATCAAAGTCCTCTCGAATCCAATCCTTACAGTCCAAAATCCTTAATGCTCCTTACTTTGTCACAAATCGAGTCATCCATCATGACCTCAATGTCCCTTATGTTGCCGATTTGGCCAGAACCAAACACCATTCCTTCCATAATAAACTTCCCAACCACCCAAACCAACTCGTTTCTATCTTGGCTTCTCCTTCATTACCTAATAATCCTCCAAGGCATCTGAAAAGAAGATGGCTTGGAGATCTTCTTCTCTAGAAATGTTATTGGAGTTCTTTCAATGGGTTGATTCTCCACATGTTTTATTTTATGTCACTATGTCACCTACAGCATATTTACTTGTTATATATATTTTTATACAGTTGTAAATAACAATAAATAAATTATCAAAAAATAATAAAATTATTTTTTATATATAATGTAGGTGATATTTGGGACCTCTGATCTGATTTAGGTTAATATGTCCTATGTTTTGGACGACACCAAAATTTCCTCCTAAACTCCCTTTGTTGATTTCCTTATTTTATTTTGAAAGTAGATATATTACTCTAGCTGTAGGTAAAATCTCAGAACAACTGATTGAATATTGAGTGGACTACAGCTGTTAAAACCTTAGCTAGGCCACCTTCATTATATCAAGTCAGAAAATGTATTCATGTGAAAGAGAATTAGCAGATACGACAGTATCATGGCATTTATCTAGAGTGCCATGACATAGAGAGAGATGTTTACTAACAATTGCTCGAATTACCGAAGAGGAGGAACGGAGAATGGGGACACCTCGTCGAATTGACTCTGATCTTTTAGGCCTTGTTCTTATTTCACAGGTCGTTCGTCAGCCGCCTTCGTTTTCGAAAACCTCGTAAGGATTCTTTATTTTTATAGGAATCAAATATATTTGATATTTATGAAAATATTCTTTATCCTTTATAGATTCATAAATTTAATTTTTTTTATATATAATATTTATTTATTTATAAGTAAAACAATCTGCCACAAATTTGGGCAATAAGGGCTGTTGGTTCTCCTATTGTTTCTAGCCTGGCTTCTCCTTCAATACCTGATAATCCCCATAAGTGTCTGAAAAGAAAATAGCTCCGAGATCTTTTTCACCAGTAACATTATTTTAGTTCTAACAACGGGTAGATTCTCTACATGTTTGTATCATCTCATGTTGTAACTTATAGCAAATTTACTAGCTGTATATATTTTATACTTTATAATACTTTCCTTTCTTCATTCATGTTTTCTTATTTACATAAAATTACAGATTGGAAATTAATCGCAAATGTGAGTATACTTGGAAAGCTAACTCTAAGTAGAAGTTTTATTGCATTTTGGAGGAAAAAATTTCAAAATTTAGCATTTTTACCTTTTTTAAAAATGGCTATCATTGTAACCGTTTTTCAAATAGAAAAATATATTTAATAATCCTTTAACTGGAAGAGTCTTATGGAATTAAAATGGATTTAGTGAATGACACAATTTCTTCCTTATTAAAATACAATAGTTTATTTCATATCATCAGCAACGTTTCGGGAGATTTCCCCCATCTTCAGGTTGCTAAAAAACAAATTCAACAAAACCAAGGAGAATAATTACCTACCTGAATGAGAAAGGTAATTATTCTCCTATAATGTATGACCATTAGCAAGTTTTACTCAATAAATGACATTAATATTATAATATATTAGCAAGTATGACAAATAGGAGAAAATTATATGTCATATATAGGTTTTTTTGTTATCAAGTAAATAATTTAAAAATAGTTCTTTGAGTGTATATGATATATTAGTGTTGTTGTAAGTGCATGTTTATGGTTTTGTTGAATTTGTTTTTTAGCAGCCTGAAGATGGGGGAAATCTCCCGAAACGTTGCTGATGATATGAAATAAACTATTGTATTTTAATAAGGAAGAAATTGTGTCATTCACTAAATCCATTTTAAAAGAAAAATATATATATTTTTTCTAAGCTCTGCTTAAACTCCAGTAAGACTTGAAGAAAGATATGATAATGACAGACACCACCATCCTCCAGATGACTGGAGCAGGATCCAGGACAGAAGACAAAACAAGATGAGTGTTGAGCTCAACTAACGGTCATTCCATTCCTAAAATAAAAGCCAGTCAGGCGGCATTTCTTCCTCTTCTTTTTTCTCGTTTTTCCTTCCTTACTGGTTCGCCCGCGGTTGACGAGGCCAAGAAAAGCGGTCGCTAGAACTACAGAAAATTACAACTCATGAGGTCTCTTGGAACTGCGGGGGGTTGATCCTAAGGTGGTTTTGGGAAGAACCATCCGGGAGATCACAGGGTTTGGGATACCCGTAGAGCATACACACATATGATTCTTACTTCTTGGAAAAGTTTAATTCTAATTTATAAAATTAAGTCATAAAAGTCTAGCCTGATATTTTTAACATTACTATGATGTGAACAAACATTACTATAGGCTGTTAAATGAATAAATATTACTGTGTTAGGTTCTGATTTTTTTTTTTTTTTTTACTCTTATAAAATAGGTAGTCCAAACCTGGCCTACTAAGGTTCGAACAGCTGCAGCCCACTCAATATGCAATCAATTGCCCTGAAATTTTACCTACAACCAGAGTAATTTATCTACTTTTAAAATAAAATATGGAAGTCAATTTAGAAGACAGCTTATTAGTCAATTTGGGCCATCACCTAAATCATTATCAATAGGCTTTTAATTAATTATTCTGGATATACGGAGTTGAGCTTTGGGGCTCCACTAAACCATCAAATTCCTCCAGAATCCAATCCTTACAGTCCAAAATCCTTAATGCTCCTTACTCTGTCACAAATCAAGTCATCCATCAGGACCTCAATATTCCATATATTGCCGATTTGGCCAGAAACAGATACCGTTCCTTCCATAATAAACTTCTCAACCACCCAAATCCACTTGTTTCTAACCTGGCTTCTCCTTCATTACCTAATAATCCTCCTAGGCGTCTGAAAAGAAGATGGCCTCGAGATCTTCTTCTCTAGAAATGTTATTGGAGTTCTATCAGTGGGTAGATTCTCCACATGTTTTTATCATGTTACTATCATCACCAACAGCAAATTTACTTGTTGTATATATGTGTATACAGTTGTAAATATCAATAAATAAATTATTACAAAAAAAAATTAATTATTGGTAGACATGAGTTTGATATTTCAAAGGGAAAACGGATATTTCAAGCCCTTCATGCAAACAAAAGCGAAAACCGACCTCCTAAGACTTTTGGAGTTCAATGGCATCCCCAAATCAGCAAAAGTGTTAATCCTGCGTCAATGAAGAAAGGAGTTTAGGAGGGATTTTGGGCCATCACCCAGACCATTATCAATTGGCCTTATTAACCTAATTCATACCAAATATGTCCTAGAATTTCAACTTTATTTTGTTATCAAGCTAAAATCAAAATTAAATTTCTTCACGATTCAAATAATAAAAAAATTATTATAGAAGGTATTATTAATATCATATTACATTAGAAGATTACTATTCACATTCTGGACACACGTATACCATGTCAAAGGCTATCATACCCACCACCTTATTGGTCGATATCAGTTTGACATACGAAGGGCAAATAAACGTTTTAACTTTTAAGCCCTTCATTTATACAAAAGCGAAAACCGACCTCCTAAGACTCTTTGAGGTCAATAGCATCCCCACGTGAACAAACGTATGAATCCTCTGTCCTAGTCCCAGTTCGTCAAACTCAGAGGAACTGCCCTCCTACCCAATTGGCTTGGATATTGTTGGATACATATTAGTGGTATTCATGATGTTGTGTTAAATGTTAAATGTTTTGCTATGTTAAATGTTATAACTATAAGATTGTGAGCAGCCCTATTTGAAGTCATGTTAAACGTTAAATGCATAAGAGCCCCTAGCGGATTTTCTCAGCAACTTGTTGTATAAGCCTTTATGTTTATAACCTTCCTTCCAGACTCTCATGTCATTGTTTACTTCAGTTTTGATTTAAGTAATTAATTACAACATGCCTAGAGTGAGTGAAAAGTGGAATTTGTGTGAAAGTTTAGCTTATGAAATGAAATGAAAAAATAACTTTATTCTGGGACACATGTCCCCTAAGAATAATTACATGGTTCATATAGTGAGATTTTTTTCTGGCGAGCGTTTACAAATTTTCAGATAGTAGAATGAAATTACATTGTTTTTTTTACTTTTTTTTCCTCAAATGTATCATTAAAATTATCCATTCTGGTTTAATAACAGGGATATGAATACCACAAACACACGAAAGAACTGAGCTGTCACAACAACAAAAATGGCGGCGATCTCAACTGGTCTATTGTGTGACTTAATTTTCCATTTAACAGACCAAGTAACTGACTTTCAGCCATGTTAAATGTTATTTCGTTTTACCACGGTAAAAGAAGGCAATTTTTTCGATTTAACATGAGTTTTTCCATTTAACAGGCTTTTATTATCTATTGTATCTCCTCATAGCACGTCTTAGGACTCCAAACAGATCAGCTGCTATGTAGGTAGGTATATATATATATCAGAGAAACAATGAAAATAAAGATTTGATTAGATCCCTAAGTTTAATCATTAATTTATAGAAAAGTTTAAAATAATAA
>NW_027115129.1:1221605-1230355 GCF_000696795.3 Halyomorpha halys
AAAAAAAAAAAAAAAAAAAAGACTTCTTCAATAAAAAAACTCACAAACTCCATACGTAGAATCAAATATTAAATTATTACATATTATTACGGCACACAATACATAGTAGAAAAAAAGTCAAACCAACACTACCTATAACTAGTCAAATTTTTTTAATACTAGATCGGCCTGGTGGGCCTTACATGGTTGATATAACTTATATTATATACATTTTTTAACAGTTGATTATGAAGGGGTATATAGTCATACAAATGATACCCCTAACTATATAAAATGTTCTTATCAAAAGAAAAAAAATAATAATTTAAGAATAAATTAGATAAGAATAATGCTTCTTAATAAAAGAGGAAAGTAAAATTAATAACAAAAAATTATGATATTGGTACATTTAAATGAAACAAACAATTGTCTTCTAATAGTAAAAAGAAACAAGTTAATTTGAAAAAGGGAAGAGAGAAGAAAAGAGGAAAAAAAAATATTAATAATAATGAATAATAATAATAAGTAAAATAGAGGTAGTGTGACAATGAATTAATTTTAAATTTATTAGAAGAATGTCCTGCAGCAGTCTGGACTTCAGTCTTCGGTTTGAGGTTGGGTTTCCCAGGTTGTAGGTTACTGCTCCTTAACTGTCGGCAACTAGTGTCAGTCAACTAGTCAAAATTAAGACGTACTGATGTATAGTAGATGGTCCATTTTATCTAAAATTTTGCTGTCACATCCCAGTTATATTCTCCTCCCTCCCCCCAAATATGAGTTATGTTTGACTACACTGTCATAGTACAAGAGCTCGGTGGAATAAAAGTCATTTATTTTACCGAAATTGTTTTTAATTACTTTAATAAAAACCTATATATAATTACAAGTCAAAATTAAAGAGTCTGTAAAGTATATTTAAGGGGGATCAATAATAATAAACAAATTAATTTTTCATTTAGAGTTCCATATCTTTGAAACTACCTACTGAAAAACCTAATATAACATATATTATGGGAATAAAAAATGGAAGTTTCAAAAAGTTATTAGAATTAATTTTTGATTAGGATACCCATATCGTTGAAACTACCTAAACACTAGAAAGCCTAATAGAATATCATTTAATGTAGAGTAAATTTACTAAAATTTGAGCCCTAACTTTAGTAACGAGCTGTTTACATCCAATAGTTCTCGAGGTACAGTTTTTCGAAAAGCACAAATTCATCTATATCTCAGGAACGATGTGACGTATAGATGTCAATAGCAATCAAATTACAGTTAGTTTAATGAACTATAAAGTAGTTTATTACTTTTATGAACGCAGAACAAGGGGAAAATTGATTTCTACTTCGAACAAAATTTCATATTCATATGTCTAATATCATTTATAAGATCATTCATTACTATTACCTATTGCCCACAACTGTGTGACAGATTGTAATATCTATCAATAAATAAAAAAAAAAATGTCAGAAATATCATTTATAAAAACTTACACCTCTACGAAGATAAACGTTATAAACCAGAGGTTACCTATCTTTTTTCGGTTTGTGGTTCCGTAAATAATCGATTTTTTTTCCGCGGTGCCCTAAATATATCAGATTTTTTTTCTAAATTTTTGACTTTCTTGAAAAATTGAAAAACTTTCCATTTTAAAAGCGATTACCCATTTAACAGCGAAAAATTAAAAACAGATACTTACTATTTTCTTTGGGATAATATAAAATATCTAATTTCAACTGTTTCGGCAATATCCATATCGAAACTGGACACCATGCGGTTGATTAGGTTCGTTGAAAAATAAATTAAACACGAATTTTAAATTTAAAAAAAATTATTGAACGCCCGTTGATGATTAACATTATTAAAATTATTAATGGAATGGATGGACTTGATGTTCACTAAACAACTTCTCGAATCTTATTTCTCGTGTTCAACGTTAATTTTCGAGCGATATTTACTTTTTATTACCGCAACCGCCGAAAAGCCAGGTTTGCACAAATAGGATGTTGCAAATGAAAATAATATTCTAGAGCTTAACCACTAAGCATTTTCTCTTTCACTGATATCCAAAAATCAGAAAGAACCATAGCCTATAGAATTTTAAATTTTAAGTATTATCGCAAGACAAGTCAATAAGAGACTCCTCTCCTAAAGAAGTCAATTCTGATGGAGCCTTGGATCCATGTAAATTTATCATTATATCCTTCGAAGTATTTTTCGAACTTTTTGATAAGCTCTGATAGATGATCAACTAAAATGGATTTTATATTGGGAGGGTTTTGGACAAACGACTGAAGTCCTCATATAAGACTGAAAAGACAGGAAGCTGCTCATAGATTCCGACTATTACAGCACTTACTAGACAACCAACTTACAATCCATTAAAAAAGACTTGAGTTCAAATATGAGGCTCTACTAAACCATCAAATTCCTTCCAAATCTAATCCTTACAGTCCGAAAACCATCGTAAAATCCTTAATGCTCCTTACTTTGTCTCAAATCAAGTCATCCATCAGGAAATCAATTACCGAAGGATAAAATTCCTTCCTTGACAAACTTCCCAACCACCCAAACCAACTCCTTTCTAACCTGGCTTCCCCTTTATTACCTAATAATCCTCCTAGGCGTCTGAAAACAATATGGCCTCGAGATCTTCTCCAGAAATATTTTTGGAGTTCTATCAATGAGTAGATACTCCAAATTTTTGTATCATGTCATTATAGCACTTACGGCAAATTTATTTGATTTATATATGTGTATACAGTTGTACATAACAATAAATAAATTATTGTGTAATAGAATATTTCCCGGCGCCCTTCAACCAGCCCTAATACGCCCTTTTGACGAGGGCACCACGGCGGTGGATACTTTGAGAAAATACCTATCTAATATTCAAGAGCATTTGTACGTTGACGTATCGAGTTTAATCGAAATGTAAAACATCGATTCTATAATGTTGCACTGTTATAGGACAAGAGCCTGATGTAAAAAAGTCAGTTATTTCCACCCTATTTTTGATTACTTTAATCAAAATTAAGTATAATTATTCAAAATTAATGACTAGCGAATTTATTGTGGGAAATATTTTTACAAGGAACCATGAGACGAACATATGTCTATTAGCACTCAAATTAAAGCTAATTTAAGTAATTTATGTTCTTCAAACTAGTTGTTTTCATGATATTTGATATTATAATCTACTTTATAGAACATTAAACTATCTTTAATTTCAATTAAAGCCAGACTTCTAATGGTTTCTGAGGTATAGCTTTTCATAAACCAATTGTTTTGTTCAACAACAAATAGAAATTAACATTTTGTGAATTTATTTTGTCAAATATCATGAAAACTACTACTCCTACTGAGATAAAAATTATTAACTATTTTATAGTAAATTTAACTAGCTTTAATTTCAGTGCTAATAGACATGTATACATCACATAGTTCTTGAGATATAGATTTCTCAAAATAAATTCACTAAAAATTAATTTTTCAGTAGATTTTTAATGAATTGTTGTCTCGTAAACTATTGAACGTAAACATTTCTAATAGTGGTAATTAAATGATATTGTATTAGGTTTTCCAATGTTGTAGGTAGTTTAAAAGATATAGAGCTCCGAATGAAAAATTAATTTTTTTAAAAAGATTTTGAAATAATTTTGTAGCCCCCCTATGCTTAATTTTATTTCGAGGGAGATGCACGTCTCATGATTTCTGATATAAATATTTCTCACAATAAATCTGCTACTCATTAATTTAGAAAAGTAATTTTCATTAAATTAATACAAAATTAGGGTGAAATAACTAAATTTTTTCTACTGGGCTTTTGTACTAAATTGTTAGTAGTTTTTTTTTTGCATTATCCAAAAGTTTGTGACATAAGTCCAAATCGAGCTAGTATAAATCTTCAATTTTTATGAAATTGGTAATTTTGTTCGTTTATTTAACATATGAAATAATAATTTAAGTGGTAAGTTTTTATTTTGATGTGTTTATTTTTGTTTGAATATATAAATTTTAGAAATAGCACATTAGTTTACGATCGTCCCTGTCACAACATGCTATAGGTACCATCATGATTTACGACACGTATTCCTAAAAGGTTCCTTTACAATAGGAAGATGCACCTTCAACTTTATTAGCCTGTCGTATACTTGAGGGCCTCTTTTAAAAGGGAGTCCTCTATAATTGCACAATCACCTGAAGTAGGAAAACTGGGTCTGCAGGTCTGTTTAGCAAAAAAAATCGTAGTGAAATTAGAATATAATTTATGCTGCTAATGTTATGATTTAACTAAATATAAATATGTATGATTTAGAAAAATACATTGATGTCAAAGCAATAATAAATCATAATCAAGTGTAGTAATTAATAATTAAAAAGGTGTAGATGGTTGACCGTAGAAGATGGTCGGACGGTCAGCAAAGAAAAATATAAATAAAAAAAAAATATTTATTTATGCCCATGTTTCGGCAAAAGTTGTTGAAATATGAGGCTCCACTAAACCACCAAATTCCTCCCAAATCTAATCCTTACAGTCCGAAAACCTTCGTAAAATCCTTAATGGTCCTTAATTTGTCTGAAATCAAGTCATCAGGACCTCAATGCCCCCTATGTTGGCGATTTGGCCAGAACCAGATACCAATCCTTCCATGATAAACTTCCCAACCATCCAAATTCACTTGTTTCTAACCTTTCTTCTCCTTCATTACCCGATAATCCTCCTAGGCGTCTGAAAAGAAGATGGCCTTGAGATCTTCTCCTCTAGTAATATTTTTGGAGTTCTATCAATGGGTAGATACTCCAAATGTTTTTATCATGTCATTATAGCACTTACAACAAATTTATTTGATTTATATATGTGTATACAGTTGTACATAACAATAAATAAATTATTAAAAAAATATATATACATATATTGGAAGAGAAATTAATTTCATTGGAGGAAACAAAATGGTGCAACTAGGGAAAACAATCACTGATACACTCTTCAATAATTTTTATTTTCCATAGCATGGATGTTGTTTAATAGAATATTTCCCGGTGATCTTAAAGACGGCACCACGGCGGTGGACACTTTGAGAAAAGACCTATCTAATATTCAAGAGCATTTGTATGTTGACGTACCGAGTTTAATCGAAATGTAAAATATCGATTCTATAATGTTGCACTGTTATAGGACAAATGTAAAAAATTATTTATGTTATTTCACCCCTATTTTTGATTACTTTAATCAAAATTACGTATAATTATTCAAAATTAACGAGTAGTGAATTTATTGTGGAAAATATTTTTATAAGGAAACATGAGACGTACATATGTCTATTAGCACTCAAATTAAAGCTAGTTTAAGTAATTTATGTTGTTCCAACTAGTTGTTTTCATGATATTTGATATTATAATCTACTTTATAGAACATTAAACTTTTGGTTGGAACAAAAGTTCTCTAAATGATGGATACAATTTTTGTTATCTTTTTTGTTCCATAGCCCTGATGAAGACCTGTAACTCAGGTCGAAACGTCGTAATAAATAAATATTTTTTTGTTTATTTATGTTTTTCTTTGCTGACTACACCTCCCCCTCCAACCATCTTCCCTAAGCAATAATAATTAATGGTCAGATTCTCCACTCAAGTTGAGTGTTTGCGGCTTTAGCGCACTTGCTCAGCCTCCACTGGCTCATTACCAGTGATGCGGCGAAAGGGATGCGCTGGGATCTCTTGAGCTCTGCTCTACCCCTCACACGTGGGGGATAGAGTGGGCTCAGGGATCCTCAGGTCGATTGTGTAAATATTGTATATATTATTTTATCATTATGTTATTTTATTTATTTATTTTTCATACAGATAGTTTGATTATGTTCATCTTGTCTATTCTTTTGTTTGTATATATTTTCAGATTTTTTTTTTTTATTTTTTTTTTTATTTTTTTTTTTTTTTTATTTATTTTTTTTATTTTTTTATGTATGAGATCATTCATCACTATTACCTATTGCCCACAACTGTGTGGCAGATTATAATATCTATCAATAAATAAATCTATCAAATAAAAAAAATAATAATTAATAACCGGAAAGAGGCAACAAGGTATTTTGAGAAACAATTCGTTTGTTTAACTTAATTTGGTAATACAGTGTAATCTCGGTAATTGATCATAATTACTGTAGTTGTTCGGATCACAAAGAGTATTAGGTAAAATGGTATACAAAAATGTAACAATATTAATATAAATAACTATTTTTATTTTTTCCAAATTTTATTGGAATACTTGAGTATTTGAGGGATTCTGACGACGCTAAAAATGAAAAAATTTCAGACCTATGTAAATGAAATTCTCTTAACCCTCACTGTGCTCCATTATGTTTAGTTTAACATGTTAAAGCTTGTTACATGGAGAAAGTCATGTTAAATGGAGAATGGCGTCCCGCAACAGACCAGCTGAGCTCGTAACCGTTTTGTTTTTTGTGTTAGGTTACTTATTCTCTTTTCTAAATTGTATTAATTGTTAAAAAATTGGCCAGTTCTATTAGAATACATCTTGATAGGCTATGATTTGATCAGTGTGTGTGTATCCATTAGCAAGTTTTAATACTTATATTACTATCCAAAAAATAAAATAAAAAGGGTATAAAAAAAAAATTAAAAGCCTCAGTCCTGATTAAAGTGACTTTATAATGGCCGGTTATACAGAATAGCAGGTTTTTATTTTGACCATGAGGATACTTTATGGAGTGAAATTATTCAGCGATTCATTGTCTACTATTGATCTTTTAATTCTTATCTTAATTAACTTACTATTTTTCATTTTTCTAAATTGTATTAATTTTTTTACATTTGACTAGTTCTATTAGAATACACTTTGATAGACGATGATTTGATCGGTGTGTAAACGTCCATTAGTACATGTAATGTCATATTAACTTTCACGTGTATACATACACCTTGACAGAGAAATGTCACACCATATCTACCTTATTAGCTATAACAGAAATAAATGATAGGAGGTTAACATTATTCTCAAACACTGTTGGATTTTGTTCATTTATGGACATAAAATTGACGCCAAACAAAATTTTTAACCTTATCAAAGTAATGGTGTTTGGACCCGAAGGTTCGATGCCGATATCACTAAACGCTCTCTGCATACATCCTTCCAGTGATGCCCCTCCAAACCCAAATCCCCTAAATCAGTTAATAAGTAAATCCTCCCATCTACGTTTCGGTCAACTCCTCTGACGTTTATCCGTTAGTTCACTGTTAATTAACATTTTAGGGATCCGCTCGTTACTAAGCCTTACAACCTTACACGCCACAATGCTATAACTTGAATTATATTTACCGGGTGTAGGTGTCTTAATTCAGCATTGTATAAGACCTAGAATAATAACCAATTTGAATTTTTCATTTCATTTTCACAATTGGATGTGCGGTATGGTAGTGCTTAAAGTATGAAGAAAAAAAATTTTTATATATTAAATAAAAATATTTTGTTCATATATTTGGTTTTCTCTGGCTTTTTTCGTTGTTTTTTTTAAATAAAAAAAATATACATACTTCAATAAGAGCCCTCGTATAAATGATAGAACCTGTCCTGCGCGTATCGTACCAGCTTTTCCTTCAAATCCGACGCAGTTGAAGCGCAAGGTCGAAGATACGAGAACTCGTTCCCTCACACTCACAGCTCGTAGAACGCTCTAGATGAGAAGAATGCGGTGATGCAAGCTTGGCTGACCGCTGTCCAGGTGTGCTTCGGATAACACACCGTTCATTATGCAGTTTTTTTTTGTTTTGTTTTTTATTGCATTCCCAATACCCTTCCTAATTATCCAATTCTATGTTTTCCTTTTGTAAGGTCCGCCTGTATTGCGTTTTATACCGCCGATCGAACACGAGTTGCGACGCATCTAAAACCTGAAGAATTATACATTTTTTTTTTTAAATTTCTTTAATGATATTTACAACTGTATATACATAAAAATGCATCCAGTAAATATGACGTAAGATCATAATGGTATGATACAGGCTTGTATAGAAACTAAGAAGGTCTCGAGGCCGTCTTTTTTTCAGGAAGCATGTAGGATTATCACGAATGGAAGAAGAAACCAGGATAAAAACTAGGTTAGGGAGTTTATAATGGAAGGATTGTTATCTGTTTCGGGCTAGATCGGTTACATATGGATCATTAAGGTGTTTATGAATGATTTTATTTGTGACAAAGTAAGGAGCATTGAGGATTTTACGAAGGATAAATATGTCCAGATAGGCCTTATTATTGTCATGTAGATCAGTCTTTGCTAATGAATTGGAAGTTTAGACCGTTTGTCTAGTAAGTGCTGTAATAGTCGGAATCGACGTGAAGTTTCCTATTTTTCCAGTGTTGTATGAGGATTCCAAGTTAGTCGTTTGTCCAGATGTAGTCTAAGGTAGAGAGGTATATATAAATTTAAAAGTGCTAAATTATTAATTATCATTTATTTTGTTTCGATATTTTTAAATGAAACGGTAGGGAAAAAAAAAGCTTCTTAAATATTAAAAACTAAATAAATTTAAATTTATTGAAATTGACAACTGTATTTCCATAAAAATAAATTTAGTTGTTGTTGTTGTCTGGGGCTTAAGGGCGTAAAACCCTGAGGTCATCAACGCCCATGTTTCGTGCTTTATATTTTATTTCTATAATTCTATTTCACTTTAAATAATTTCGAAAAAAAAAATTTAAATAATTACTTCTGTTGGTATTTTTTTATTAAGTATAACAGATTTTCTGGTTT
>NW_027115129.1:1231775-1256242 GCF_000696795.3 Halyomorpha halys
CCCAGGAATCTGTGGTTATTTGTGTAGGGTATCAAAAAACCGCCTAAATATAGATAAATCTATATAAATTTAGTTATATATATATAAATTTAGTAATGAGATTTTAGATCACAATGGTATTATATTCCCATTGGTAGCACTCTAATAACATTTATACATTACAAGTTTTCGAGGTCATCTTCTATTCAGGCGTCTCGGAGCATTGTCAGGAATGGAAGAGGAAGCAAAGTTAGAAACTAGTGCGTTTGGGAGGTTAGAGAGTTTACAATAGAATAATTAATAGACAATTCATCAGTTCATATGGAACATTGGGGTATTTACGGATGATTTTTTAGGAAGGATTTTGGATTGTAAAGATTGGATACGAGAGGAATTCGAAGGTTTAGTGGAGTCCCAAAGCTCAACTCCGTATGTCCAGATAGGCCTTATTATAGTCATGTAGATCAGTCTTTTGTAATACACTGGAAGTCGTTTGTACAAGCTTGCAGATCTGTTCAACAGGGGTATGTTTATATTTAAGAGCGATGTCTTCTTTTGGGTCAAATTATAAAAAACAGGTGAAATCACTGACTAGTTTCTCCTTCAGTGCTCTTGTACTAACACACAAACCCTCTAATTCATGGGTACTCTGGACAAAGCATTTGTACATAGACATACCGAGTTTTATCAAAATCTGAAAGAATATAAAAAATCGTTTTGATCAGTCGATTTTATCGAAAATGTTGCTGTCGCATCCCAGCTATATACCTCCCTTAAAAATGTGTCTAAATTTAAAGGAAAATAACAAAGGTCATTGTCGACCAGATATTTAAGAAAAGAAATGGGCCCAGCGATCAGTCATCAACAGCTCATTACTGCATGGGCAGATGAAGACAAGGATAGGACGAAGGCTGAGGGGAAGATAAAGAAGAGAGTTTTATGCCAGACCACACAGCTCGAAGCTCGACAGTTGTCGCTTTATGACAGCACTCAGCCAACTCCCAATTGATAAATATTGGTTTACAGTTCGGATATAGTGGTCTGTTTACTAAAGTATAATATATAGAGAGATTTCTTTTATTTTATTTTATCTATTCTATTTCATTGTTATATTATTTTATTGTAGGAAGATAACTCGGGTGGCGGTCAATAAAAGTATCAAAATAGTAAAAGAAAACTATTTATTTTTAACTAACGTTTCGCTCCACTTTGCAGGAGTTCGTCAGGGCTAAATGAAAAAAACAAAATACAAACACTGTAGAATTGACAAAACATTGTAATAAAACAGACTATTCTACCTTTAACACCTACCTCTTTACCATATTTATAACTAGTTTTAATGAGTAGTCTCCTACAATTTATTAGTCTATTTATTTATATATTTATTAGTAACTAGTTCCTAGTCCATCTACAAATATATTTCCTTATATTGTTATTGTTATTTCTTTTTTATATACTTTATAATTATAAGAATTGTTCTGAAATGTTTTTTATTTTAATATATAGTCTTTTCCAAATAAAGCACAATGGTTCCTATTCATCCCTCTATTATCAGTCCGCTGGTGTTCCTCAAGGTAGTATCCTTGGTCCCATCCTCTACACCGTCTATACAGCTGACATTCCAACCAATCCTAACACTATCCTCACCACGTATGCCGATGACACATAAATGCTCGCTATTAATAATAACCCATTAATTGTATCCCAAAATCTCCAATCCCATATTACAGCCCTCGAAGATTGGTTTCGTAATTGGAGGATTAAGATAATTTCCAACAAATCCCATCAAATCACCTTTACCCTTCGTCGTGAACCTGCCGACTGCCCTACAGTTTTATTTAATGTTGTTACTCTTACCCCTGTCGAACAGATCCGCTACCTTGGACTACATTTGGACAAACGATTAACCTGGAATCCTCACACAAGACTGAAAAGACAGGAAACTGCACGTCGATTTCGACTATTACAGCACTTACTAGACAAACGGTCTAAACTTCCAACACATTACAAAAGACTGATCTACATGACTGTAATAAGGCCAATCTGGACACATGGAGTTGAGCTTTGGGGCTCCACTAAACCTTCGAATTCCTCTCGTATCCAATCCTTACAATCCAAAATCCTCAATGCTCCTTACTTTGTCACAATTAAAATCATACATAAAGACCTTAATGTTCCCTATGTAACTGATCTAGCCCGAACCAGATATCACTGCTTCCATTATAAACTCTCTAACCATTCAAACCCCCTAGTTTCAAATCTCGCATCCTCTTCCATTCCTGACAATCCTCTGAGGCGCCTGAAAAGAAGATGGCCACGAGACCAGCTAATGTAAATTGTCATTAGAGTGCTACCAATGGGTAGTTTCTCTACACGCCTGTAACACTTAGATCAGATTTACTAAATGTAAAGTTGTAAATAGGAATAAATAAATATTTAAAAAAAAAATAAATATACAAACAGAGTAAAAAATTGTTTAAAAACATATTTCAAAAATTCTGGAAGATTGCTGATTGACTGTATGTATCAATAAATGGAATCTGGTCCGAGTGCGGTCAAATTAAACTCAAATAGTAATAACTATTTTAATTGAGCCAACGTTTCGCCCCACGTTGCAGGGCTTCGTCGGGGCTGTTTTCATTTAAACCTACTTTTTATCATATTTGTTACTATTCCTAATAAGTGCTCTTCTATTATTTATTACTCTAGTTATATATTAGTAATTCTATCGCACGTGGATGTACCTAATACTAAATATTTCCTTATTCATTTATATGATGTATTATACATATATGAAGTACTTATGTTATTATTCTTAATGCAGGGTACGAAAACAAACATACTAACAAAAATAATATCTATTAACAAAATAATATATACATGTATTCATATTTTAACTTGGTTGTATCTTGTTTTCATTTAGCCCTGTGGGACGAAACGTTGGTTACCATTACCATGTTTGTTTTTTTTACTATTTTGAGGCTTCATTGAACGCCATCCGGACTATATTTCTACAATCTATTTAAGTGGAGAAGATGGTCGGAGGTGTGGTCAGCAAATAAACAAGAACTATTAATTTGTTCCAACGTTTCGGCCTGAGTTTTAGGTATTCATTAGGGAGTTCAGGCTGCGATTCTTACTAGACTATTTCCATATATGTGGAGAAGATGGTCAGGGGGGGGTGTGGTAAGCAAATAAACAAAAAATATTAATTTGTGCCAACGTTTCGGCCTTAATTTTAGGGAATTTAAGGGAATTCGGACTTCATTAGGGAATTCAGGCAGCGATTCTTACTAGACTATTTACATATACATTGGTTTTTATTATTTTCGGAGATTACTACAGCTTAATCTCATTAATAGAACTGTAGGAATGTCTCAACAGTTTTATTTATTGTATAAATCCTAACAGAACATTTATATGCTGAAAGAAGGAACAGGATAGGTGTGTCCTTCAGGGCAGAAAAGGGCGAGCCCTCGAAGCTGTCAAGAACCCAGTGCCATCCTGATTTACAAGTACCCTCCAGGAGGTATGGCTACAATAGGAAGTTCCTCTTCTGTCACCCTCGATCGTTATAGGCAGACCTGGATTACTTGGGTGTAGGTATAGAGGTATGCTAAGAGCATTAGGAACTGGAAAACATAGGTTCATGTTTGTCCAACAGTCTAAGTGGGGGGGGGGAGACACGAGTTGTTATACACCAATTTTTGATTAATTGTATATAAACTTTGATATTAAATTTGATATATTATTTTAGAGATTATAGTATAATATTGATAATTATTAACGATTCTGAGGCATTTGTTTGAATACTTGTATTTTATTTATATTGGTTGAACTAGTAAAGCTCCATACGGGGTAGGCATAAGTTAAGATGTGACTTTGTACCGCTTTATATAGTATCAATTTATTTATGCTAGATAATTTTTATTTTTTTATATAAGTATGGATAAATTTTATATAAAAATTTTCTTGCGTTTTCCAATTTCAACTTGATGTGGTGGTTAAATAATAGTTTGTTTTCTAAAGCGACTCTTAAGTATTTGACTGTTTTGGCAAAAGGAACAGGGGTATTATTTAATATACTTATGGAAGTATAGCCTGTTGTTTCGTGAAAATTATGGCTTCTCTTTGATCAATATTTTAAAATACTTCCTATTTTTTAAGTTATATAGATATTTTTTTAGAAGCTTCTTTTAGCCTATTAAAGATTGTGTCAATACTGTATCGCTGTATCATGGGCCAAATGGGCTATATAACCTATAAAAAGGGCTATATAACCTAAATTTTTGGTAATAATCTATGACGAAATTGAATAGTGTGGGACTTAGACAAGAACCCTGTGGGAGACCGGCAATAGTATGGAACGTGAGGAAGGTTATGTTATTGACTTTATGAGTAATATTAAATTAGATATCTTCTTCTTTCTCATCCTCCTTATGTGCTTCTCAGGGTGGAAGAACCTCTAACCACTTGGTCCATGGCAAGCATCTTCATCTGAGCCAGCGTTTATCCTCTTTCCAGACCCAGTCGTTGGACATGCTCCATATAGATTCTTCTAGGTCTGCCTCGTGGTCTCCTACCAGTCGGCCTCGCCTCCATTTTCTTAGCACTCTGTCTATATTAAATATCTTGGAATATTTAAATTTACTAATTTGAAAATCAGTAACTTTAGGTTGATATTGTCAATGCTTTTTCTTGGTCTACTGAGATTATCTCAGTATGTTTTTTGTGATCGAAATTTTCTGTTATTACACGAGTTAGTTGGCTAGTAATTCAAAGAAAGATAACCGTCAAATGGCCCAAAACACAAAGAATTAGTGGTTTAGGTCTTTAGACACAATTACTTACAGATTTTAAGAAATTTAATTTCTCATTCTTTGTAATTTTACTCACACGTGAATAATACTTTGAGGAGAAATCCTAATAGTTAAAATGAATAGATATGCAAGCGCGCGATCATAAAATCGATTTTATATTCATTTCCAGCGCTTTCGAAAACATATAAGTAAACTTCAATATATTTATATATCTATACTCCAGCAAGCAATCTTAAACTGGATATAATTTTCATATTTTGGAGCCTTTTGTAAAACGGATGTAATTGCAATGACCAATTACATAAGAATGTAATTGGCAAAGATTTATAATTATTTTGGGCCCAACTACGATAAGTGGGAATAAAAATTGGTGGTTTTATAAAATTAAAAAAAAATTATTTTAGAATTCTTGCATAAAAAAAAAATTGCGTATTATTTTCTCCTAGAAGGTCTTATTGTGAACAGCCTAGCTCAACAATAAAAGGTCTTACTAAACTGAAATTAGAAACTTAAGATAGGTATATACTTGTAATAGGGGTGTCGGAGTGGATAGCTCATTGGTAAGGCAAAGAACGACTAACACCAAAGACGCGTGTTCGAATCCCCCTGTTGCAGATAATTTTAATATTTTTCACTGTAGCCGTGAGTCAGGCTTGTGGTTTCTGTAACCCTCCGGGGTTCACGCAGCTTTATAAATTAGGTACCCTTAATTGGGTAAAAATCTGGCAGTCGAGGTTAATTCTGACATAATCACCTCCTTGTACAATCGTTGCTCTAGTAACAGTACCGCCCCAACTATTTTGATCAATGTCAGTGAATCGATGAGTAATCATGTTGTCTTTTACTATCAGATTGGCTTTATTATCATTCAAATAGAAAAACAGAATTTAAATCACGTATTCCTATTGAACAGATCTGTTACTTAGGACTACATCTGGAGAAACGACTGACATGAAATCCCCATACAAGACTGAAAAGACAGGAAACTGCACGTCGATTTCGACTATTACAGTACTTACTGGACAAACGGTCAAAACTTCCAATTCATTACAAAAGACTTATCTACATGACTATAAAAAGCCCAACCCGAATCCAATCCTTGCAGTCCAAAATCCTTAATTCTCCTTATTTTGTCACAAATCAAATCATCCATCAGGACCTCAATGCCCCATATGTTGCCGATTAGGCCAGAACCAGATATCATTCTTTCCACGACAAACTTCCCAACCGCCCAAACCAACTCGTTTCTAACCTGGATCTCCTTCATTACCTAATAATCCTCCTAGGCGTCTGAAAAGAAGATGGCCCTTCTTCTCCTCTAGAAATGTTTTTGGAGTTCTATCAATGGGCAGATTCTCCACATGTTTGTATTGTGTTATTATATCACTTACAGCAAATTTACTTGATCTATATATATGTATAAAGTTGTAAATAACAATAAATAAATTATTAAAAAAATCATTTATCATTGTTAGCAATAATAAACTATAGAAAAATACAAAATTTTGAAGAAGTTTATGAATAAATAAAGGAAAAATAGAAATATCTAACTCGAACCGAGACCACCCGATGTTTCCCGATTGTATTGCCACTTTGTTCAACAGTTGTATTTTTAGCAGGATAAGTCCTTAAATGCTAATTGTAACAGAAAAATAAAAAGTTTTTGTTGATGATGTTCGCCTTCTGAGGTCTTATGATTATCTATTTTTGAAAATTACAAAAATAGTGATGACTTCAATACGAGCCAACCAATTTGTACAAAATTTGGAGACGTTTGTAAGTTTGTTGCATAGTATCAGATTTTTCACCAAGCATTTGTACATTGGCAAATGGGTAGATCCATTATCCAGTCGTTTACATACAGGCTTAAGAAATATTTTGGAGGAAGATAGTTCGGGTGGCGGTCAATACATGTTTCAAAATAGTAACAAAAAACTACTTATTGTTAATCAACGTTTCGTCCCACTTTGCAGTGCTTCATGAGGGCTGATAAGAATGGCGTTCTCATGCCAACTGACCCTTGGTTAATAATAAATAGTCTTTTCTTACTGTTTTAAAATCTAACCTAACCTTTCTTCAATCTATATCATACGGTCAACTATCTCCTTCCAATATCCTTAAGAAATATTAATGCTATATTTACCTTAAACATTTTTTTTGAAAACATCCTTTGAGTTTCTGAGTTGTCCAGTTCCACATAAATGACTTGATAACACAAAGAACCGAATGAGATCCATGGATCAGTCGGCGTAATCCATTGCACCGGATCATCTTGCGCCGCACGTTGTGACGCAATCCCGCACACCTTGCGCCACTCACCCCCGCTGTACTATGGAGCACATAATTTTTCTAAAAGGAAATAACCGAGTTAGGAGGGGGTACAGGTAAGGAGCGGTGGGGGGGAGGTGGTGGGGTCAGCATTTTGGCAAGGGCTGTAGTTATCTAAGACAGACTGGAGCCAAAGGTACTACGTGAGTCCTGCAGGACCAAAATGTACTGTCAGCCATTTCCAAAGTAAGTCCTTTACCTTCATTTATTACCTCTAAGTCTGTGAGTTTTTTCTTTTCAGTAGCCATTTTTTTTTCTTTTCATTCATCATTCCTTTCATCAAATGTACTTCGGTCCATTCATCATCCAATTCGATAAGGATCAGGGATATTTTAATTACGCGAAAAATTTTAAAATTAGTTTCGAATTGGTATTGTGCTGTGCCGTTTATGCTGACAAGTAAAATTTGGCTATCACGTAATTTGCTTACTAAGTTTTGCGAGTTTGTGTTTTTATTCGATTCCATTTTACTCATCATAAATATATAAAGATTTAAAATAGCCTGATTCTGCCTTAAAATTATAGCAATGACTAACGGGCACCTGAAAGTTTCAGGACATTGAAGAACTAATAAAAGTTGCAAGAACACCCCTGTTATCATTTTCTTTTCACTTTCACTTACCTATATATGGAGCATATAGTATGGGGAAGTATCGCGATTGTGCGAAATTTCAAATCCGAGCTATCGAAGAGAAACATGCATGTACCCTGAGTCCAAATAGCCAAATCTCCCTAAATGATCTCTGTGTGTAATAAGCCTAATTCGAAAACGAAAAGTCTAAATAGACCGAAATGACATATTTAGGACATGTGTCTCCTTAGGATGTCACAGCAGTGATTTCGTTAAGATCGACTCTCCAGAAGTGCAACTTTATATAATCGATTGTTCACATTTTTTCGATTTTCTACAAAACGGCTTAAGTGATTTTTATTAAATTAAATAAATCAATGTTCAATTAATTTTAATAACAAAATAATTTTTGTAAAATTTTTTTCCTCTATTTGAATATATACAGTGTCCCAATTATAAATTTCAGTTATGTATGATGTAAAATCAGGATTAAATAGATAATTTTTTTTTTTAATACACTTTCTTGAGACTGGTTAATATTGTTTAAATAAATAAATTTTATCCTATTTTAGTCTCAACTAATTTTTATTCGTTTATAAATCCGACTTTTCGGTACTTAAAGTACAATCTTATTACAATTGTACAACTACATAATTTTAAAAACAACTTTATGCAGGCTATTTTGCTCGGGTTATTTATACCAATTCGCAAAATTACCTTAATCAGTGAATTTTTCACATAAATTAAAAATTAAAACTTTTTATAACAGTCAATTTTAACAAAGAAAATTTTTCACAAAATTTTTTACTAAATAGGGTAATTCGTAGACTAATATAAATGATATGTTTTTTAAAATGATTTTAAAATTTATTTATTTAAAGAAAGGATAATTTTCTTTTTGATCAAATGGTATCAAAACCGGTAGAGGGCAGACCAAGCATTGCGGGACACTGAGAGAACAATATTGGGCGTTCCTGCAGGATAGGGCATGAGGAGGGATTGTATCAGGATGGGGCCCTAAAATCGAAAATTAAATTAGTCCTTTTAAATTCTATTAATTAATTATTGATTTATTTCCAATGCTTTAGGGCGACCGAGTGCCAACCTTTCCCTTTACAAAATCTTATAATTATTAAATACGATTCTAATTATCGCTAAAAATAATGTAATTAATGATGAATTGTTTATTAAATATAATATTTTTTGATTTGAATAAATTAAGGCGGTTTGTTGATAAACGCCCTCTCACTACCCCATGCATGGCCTGCTTGGTTCTTTGACAAAAGCCTGTATTACGTAATGACAATGGTCAGTGACAGTTGTTGCACTCGGTACGATCGTGTAACCTACAGTATTTACTGTCGTGTAAGCACTATCAGTCGTACTATCAGGGATTGCCAACATGTCGATCGCGAACGATTGGTCAATCACGAGGCCAATTTAAGTTGATCTTCGACGCGATTGTAGAAGACCATTTTCGAGCAATAGCTTCAAACACATTTTATATCGATCAAAAGTTATTAATAATTCATATTCTTTTAATTACCCTAAATGTGATTTTTTTGGCCCTTTAAATAATTATTATTGGATTATCTCTCTAGCAAGTCTGGTGAGTCAATTCTTTTAAAATTTTTTGAGGTTAATCACTGCCATCATTGGAAATAAATTATTGTTTATTTATTCATGACAAATAATAATAATAATATGAAATCATGAGGTTTTTATAGTGCATGAATATGGGACAGTGGTCCCGAAACGTACAATTGTCATGAATAAATAAATAATAATTTATTTCAAATGATGGAAGTGATTAACCTCAACAAATTTTTAAAAAATAATTATTATTGTTGTTCTTTACGTTGGTAGATAAGCCGTATATCAGTATTTCAGTAAGATGTGTACTCAGCGAGCTATTGATAGATAAGCAAAAAGTAAGCCATATTATTCTTTCATAATACATTTTTCTGCCCTCCCCCCTCAAAAAAAAGCGAAAGTGAAATATTTAAATAAAATTATGAGCCATGCTGTGCAGTTTTATAACTACTTTTTCATATTTGCGAACAATTTGTACATTGAATTTGATAAAAAAATTAAATTGTATTTTAAGTTAGTAATAATCTATCTCGAAAAAGTGTCGGAAATTCGAAGTTTTACGTAAAACATGTACGGAATGCTCCTATCAAAAGTTGGGTCTGGAAATTTATTTTCTTCATGAGCCTATATTTCGAAAACTTGATAAGTGATTTAAAAATAAAAAATAGTTTTGAAAATATTTATTACTTATTCATCTATACCTCTCTGGAATGCACCATATACTGAAACATATAGGGGCATTTATGATGTTTAGTTTAACATGTTAAAGCATGTTAAATAGAAAAATTTATGTTAAATAGAGAAAATAATAATGAATAAATTATAATAATAAATAGATAGATGTATAAATAGGTATATATAGACTTACCAGATTGAGCCGTGCAGCTTCAAAACCAGCTCCATCCACATATTTTGGAAATATATTTTTTTTTTTTTTTTCTATTTTCTGCATGTTCACCATACACTACACCATAATGCCAAGCGGTATGGAGCAAAAAGAGCTCTTTCTCCATCAAAATTGCGTTAAGAATGGTGCATTTGCTGCAAAACCAGTGCCATTTAATCACGGAACGTTTTACCCCCGTGGCACAGGATTTGTTCTTTTCCTATCAGTTAGTTTTAGATGTCCTTTTTATATTTTCACCACTTAAAATAGAAAAGTATCTAGCTTTGGAGATACTTGGAGTCAAGTCCGGACTGACGTGAAATATCATAAAGATATATATTAATCGATTACAAATAAATGTAGGAAAATTTCACTCACAGGCTTCCAAGGAGTACTTCTTACTCCAGTGTAATTGTCACACGTTAACAATCTTTTAAAGAAACATTTTGGACCTGATTAGAAAAGCATGGATTCATTTGAGTATCATAAAAATGTGATTGCCTGATGTCACAGCGAGCTTAATGACAATGAAAATGCGTTTGAATGAGTCGCTTAACAATGATCATTCCTTCATTTTGTGTGAAATGATTTTTTTAATTAATTTTATTTTGTATTCGAATTCAAGTGATTTTTTTTTTTTTAAATATTCATATTTCAATTAAAATTGTTTTGAACTTTATTCGTCTACTTTTATCGTATATTCGTTCACCTTATCTCTTGAAATTTCACTAAGACGAAAAAAATTGAAGTCTTTTTCTTATTAATTAAAACTATATTTCTGATTTTTCCAATATTAGTATTCAGTGTACTGTATTAAAAATGGTTGTTAATCAACCATTTTGGTTCTAAACCAGCTCCATATAAAATTCAAATTTAAATACCTAGAAAGCTAAAATTACTGAAATAATGGAACTACGGTGATATAGTGATGGACGTCAGTTCATTACGATATAAATTACAAAAACTAATCGATATGTTAACGAGACGTTTTTTCACTTACTTGTAAATTTTCTAAATTTGGATGTTTAACAATTACCTATTACATGTTCATATAAATTAAATGTTTTTATTCGTTTATTTATCGGATCGGACGTACTTATTTAAAAAATTTGTACCGCTACAACCGGTGGAGGATTCAGTACTTTTTAAGGAAGTAGAGTTACGGTTGCGCAAGGAAGTGATTCGGTCAGAATCACCGCCAGATTTTACCCAATTAAGAAGACCCACAGGGTTGACTCACGGCTACAGTGTAGCATAAAAAAATTTTCTGCCCCACCAGATTCGAAACCGGGTCCTTACCACGCCGCCACAACGATCCCTAATTCAACTTAACTCAGTCATAAATATTTTCTATCACTCAGGAATGATAACGATTGTCATTATTTTTGTCAGTCAAGAAATAAAAATGAATGTGTATATTTGTACAGTAACAATCCATGGAACCGCGGGTCATGTTGCGCTGACGCAAGACCCCACACCTTGCGCTGCCTCGCCCCAATGGCGCACATAATTTATCCCGAAGAGAATAACGTGGAGGGGATCTCCTATAGAGGGGAGGTGGTGGGGTTAGCATTTTGGCAAGGGCTGTAGTCCTCCAAGAAAGGCAGCTCCTGCAGGACACAGCATCTCCCGAACCGGTTCTTCCAAGGATATGTCTGCCCGCTCAGACTGCAGGGCGTCCTAGCCGCTATCTCCATATAGTCTGGAGAGTAATGATAGGATACGCAACTTTCATTTTAAAGGTAATCAATTAATTTCATTCTTTATCTCAACCTTTACCTATAAAATATGTCCTTAAACATAAGAATACAAACCAAGAATTCCTAGATATTAAATATTGATAGAATATAAAGAGAATGTGAAACACGAACTCGATACGAATTAATGCGTGTGCTTAGGACTGTATAAAAAATAATATGTTTTTATTGAAAATATATAATTATACCATATTATTAAACAATTAAAAAATATATCATTTTTAAATAAATTAATTCACGATAAAGACAGTCTTACTAGGATATAACGTAACTGTAGGTGCGATTATATAATTAAATATATATTTTTAACTACAATTTAATGTTCTTAAACTTATATATCAATTATTTTATTTTTGTATTACATCGATTATATTTTTATTTATACAATCATATTTCTAATTATTTTTTTATATATTTCTTATTTTTGTTAGTGTTTTATTTTATCGGTAAAAATTTTTTGTTTCTCTTTTTTGTGTGTATAATATGTGAATCAATACTTCAAGCACTATGGTTATTGCCCTTAATTGTATAATTATTCTTCAATAAAAAAATTTTAGTATTTCTAATAAATCTAATAAATCATTAATTTAGATAACGGAGAAAAAAAAGCACATAACTAAGATCGTGAGGAATTTAAAAAAATTACACTTTTTTAATTACTACAACTGTAAAAATATGAATAATTCGTAAGTTTAATAATATAGTTGATTTTTTAAAATTTGTAATCCCTAATATATGGATATAAAATCGATTCTTTTCATTATCAAATGATTTATTTAGTCACTAAACATAGCAAGTAAAAAAATCGATAAATGTTACTATTTAAAATTTTTTTTTTAGAAATCAATTACTATGATTTTAATAACAACATTATTCCTTTTTAAAATAGAAATTTTCAAAAAATTCTTTCAAAACTCTTCAAAGACTGCCTTAAAAAATTTTTGTGAATCGAAAAACTTCAATTTGAAATAAATGATAGATATTGTGATAAATGTTTTATACATTTAAATTTTTTTTTTTTAATCTGTATTTTACCTTGAACCCTAAGTAATAATAATTTAGTCACAACATTATGCCTTTTAAAAATAGAAACTTTCTTAAAATTCTTTAAAAAATATAAAATCGGCCTTAAAAACAATTTTTGTGGAGACCAGAAATTTAATTTACAATAAATCTTAGATAACTGTGTTTTTATGACGATAAATATATCAGCCATGTCTGGCTTTTACAAACAAAAATAAATAAATAATTTTTTAGTTCTTTTATTTCTATATTTTATTATATCTGCGGCAGTGGGTACTATTAATTGGGTAAAAATCTGGTTATCAAGCATGATTCTGATTAAATCACCCCTTGCACAACCTCCCTGCAGCCCTGACCCTTTCTGGATTGTAGTGTTACAGAGTCAATTTCTTTATAAACAATTAAATTGGATATTATTATTGTGTATATTTGAATAGTAATATTTTATCAATTATAATAAAATGTATCCATACAGTCTCAACTTGAAGATATCTATTACTTTACAACTTCAATTTCGTTTTTATTATTAAAATATTTTTAAAAATATTATGAATTATAAAACTTTATTATACTTATTTCCAGGTATTAATTTATATCCCTTTTTCACTTATTTATGTTTTAACAACATACGACCGACGTTTCGGGCTCACCAGTTTTACAAATAAAAATATTTCTATCAAAAATTTACAATTAACATATAGTTACAATCAACAATTTAATAATAAGATAAAGACAAAATAAGAAGAATTACGAAGACATTTTGGCTCAATCTCAAGATACATTTTAGATTTTTAAATGGGCATAAATTGATGAAGTGATGTATATATATTTTAATATTGAATTTTTGTTTGTAAATGAGTATAAAAAAAATTGTATTGAGGTGGGATATAAACTTTATGGATTGGGAATATTTTTATTTGTAGCATTGGATAATGGGCAGAGGAGTCCGAAACGTTGTTCAAATGTTAAAAGAATTGAATTGAAAACGGGTGTGAATTGATTCCTGAAAATAAATATAATAAATTGTAATAATGAGAAGATAGTTGATCCTGGGTAATATGGTTGGGGGTGCGGTCAGAGAATAACACAAATATTTAATAGTGCCAACGTTTCGGCCAGAATTTTTAACCTTCATCAGGGTTTCTTGGAGGAGATCGCAAATCCAAGTCACTTAGATCTCATAATATAATAAATAGCAGAAAGAAACAATTATTATTATTGTATATAAATATATTATGTATATTACTATTTATATAATATATATATACAATAATAAAGTTTTAGGAAATAAACCAATTGGAACTAATTTTTAAGAGTACAACTAATTATTTATATTTAAGTTATGAATTATAAATTATTCTTAAATAAATTATAATTATCTTAATTTAGATATCACGGCTAAAACATAAATTATTAAAATGTTGCGGACTATTCTGCCTTTGTCAAATACAACGTAATCAATTTAGCCTATAATACAAAATTGTATTTATTTATGAATTTATTATTTGTTTATACAAATTGAAAGGCATTGTTCTAGGATGTATTTATGAATCAGTTGCATATATCTTTTTTTTTTCTAGTAAATATAAATATAAAAATTAAAATAAATATAGATTTATTTTTAAATTTATTTTTCTGATATAGTTATCAGATATTAGTATTATAAAAGAGGGACTAAGAAGGCCGATGCGTTGGATCTTGTAGCAGACAGCTTGGCCTCTCTCCCCTCTACAGTTATGTAAACTGGATCCTTCAAGAGATCTCTTCCATCTCGGCAAACAGCATGATAACATTTACATGACACTCATTTACGTATATAGGATAATAAAAAAAAAGGAGATTGTCTCAAAGGAATATTCCTTAAGGAAAATCGTTACTGTATTTTGGTGTAGTCCGTTCCGAATATACTTCGCACATTCTCTTTCTACGTAAAACCATTTGATTTATTCATCATGTATTTTGATATTTTTATCATATTTTAATATGTTTTTTGGGCAATAGGATAACATGGGTTTCTTTAAACATTGTGGAGTATGTTCCTTCTCAATAATCGATAATAAACTTCATGTCCCCTCAGAGGAGAGAGGGGAGGAAACAACCGAGTGCGAAGGGTTATATAGGAGGTCTTGATGGGCCAAGTAAGAAATAAAGAATTAAAAAAAAAAAGAAGATAATCTATGCATGCTGTTTCCAAGGAGATGCTTCACCTTGTTTAGTCGTTAATAGTGCTCTAATAGAATTATATAATTGTTTTTAGAGAGGTGATGCTTATCATCATCATGATCATCATGACCGTGGGAGGAAGCCAGGTTGAGGCCGGTCCCGAAGGGGGGCTCCTCCGGGTGCTGGGACTGCAGCGGCGCCCCCCGCCCCCGCCCCCGGACGTCCAGATCCCCCCGGAGCTACTCCAGCTCTACCACCAACAGCAGGATCCCGACGCTCTGGACACCTTGGATCTTCCTCTTCCAGGTCGCCACACGAGGTCGGCCAACACCATTAGGAGCTTCACGCCTATAGGTGAGCTTTCATTTTATTTATATTGTGTATATATAGAATGAAGTTAATATGTAAACAACAAACGATTAACCTGGAATCCTCACACGAAACTGAAAAGACAGGAAACTGCACGTCGATTTCGACTATTACAGCACTTACTAGAGGTATTCATGATCTTTGGTTTAACATGGTTAAAGTGTGTTAAATGGAAAAACTCATGTTAAATCGAAAAAATTGCCTTCTTTTGCCGTGGTAAAACGAAATAACATTTAACATGGCTGAGAGTCTGTTACTTGATCTGTTAAGTGGAGAATGACGTCACACAATAGACCAGTTGAGATCGCCGCCATTTTTGTTGTTGTGACAGCTCAGTTCTTTCGTGTGTTTGTGGTATTCACATCCCTGCTATTAAACCAGAATGGATAATTTTAATGATACATTTGAGAAAAAAAAACAGTAAAAAAAAACAATGTAATTTCATTCTACTATCTGAAAATTTGAAACGCTCGCCAGATAAAAATCTCACTATATGAACCATGTAATTATTCTTAGAGGACATATGTCCCAGAATAATGTTATTTTTTCATTTCATTTCATAAGCTAAACTTTCACACAAATTCCACTTTTCACTCACTCTAGGCATGTTGTAATTAATTACTTAAATCAAAACTGAAGTAAACAATAACATGAGAGTCTGGAAGGAAGGTTATAAACATAAAGGCTTATACAACAAGTTGCTGAGAAAATCCGCTAGGGGCTCTAACGTTTAACATGACTTCAAATAGGGCTGCTCACAATCTTATAGTTATAACATTTAACATGGTAAAACATTTAACATTTAACACAACATCATGAATACCCCTATTAAACAAACGGTCTAAACTTCTAATCTATTACAAAGACTGATCTACATGACTGTAATAAGGCCAATCTGGACATATGGAGTTGAGCTTTGGGCTCCACTAAACCTTCGAATTCCTCTCGTATTCTATCCTTACTATCCAAAATCCTTCGTAACATCCTCAATGCTCCTTACTTTGTCTCAAATAAAATCATCCACAAAGACCTTAATGTAACCGATCTCACTCCTTCTATTATAAACTCTCTAACCACTCAAACCCCTTAGTTTCTAATCCTGCATCCTCTTACATTCCTGACAATCCTCCAAGACGCCTGAAAAGAAGATGGCCTCGAGATCTTCTCCTTTAGAAATGTTTTTGGAGTTCTATCAATGGGTAGATTCGACGAATATAAATTTAGTTTGAGGAATAAAACAATTTATCACTGGATAATCGGATGGTCTTGGCTTTTCCCAATGCATAAGATGTCTGAATTATTCCTTTTTTTCTCCTTTAATTAATCATAAAATTCTTCCTTTCCATTCATTATTATTCCTAACGATCATAACCGTTTAAAAAATCTCATAGTTAACGATAATAATTAAAAATTAATAATAATCAAAATCTATAATAATCAAAATTTCATTTTTGTAAAACTTTTCTAGTCTGTTCGCATACCATTTTCGAAAACTTTGTAATAATAAGAAATTTTTTAAAATTACAATTTTTTTCCCCTTACTATATATTCCAGTGAAAGTAGAAACGGACTCAGTACATATGACGTACGAAAGTGTGAACAGTTAAAGTCTACTGCACAAGTGCCCAATAAGATAACTTGTTGGTTTTCCAAAAGCAGCCATATGATACGAAGGCTGTTATTTCCAATTTCCTTATCAGATTATGGTTTTTATTCGTGTTCCATATACGCTAGTAAGCCCATTTTAGCAGTGGAATACCAAAAATTCTCGTCTCCAATTAAAAAAAAAATAAATAAAAAAACAAATTACTAAAATGATCAATACAAATATGTATATTCATTATTGATGATTTAATATTTAGTTTTTCTTAGTCGCAGTCCAAAATCCTTCGTAAAATCCTTAATCCTTACTTTGTCACAAATCAAGTCATCCATCAGGACCTCAATGTTCCGTATGTTGCCGCTTTGTCCAGAACCAGATACCATTCCTTCCATGATAAACTTCCCAACCACCCAAATCCACTCGTTTCTAACCCGGCTTCTCCTTCATTACCCTAATAATTCTCCTAGGCGTCTGAAAAGAAGATAGCCTCGAGATCTTCTCCTCTAGAAATGTTATTGGAGTTCTATCAATGGTTAGATTCTCCACATGTTTGTATCATGTCACTATATCACTTACAGCAAATTTACTTGTATATATTTTTATACAATTGTAAATAACAATAAATAAATTATAAAGAATTATATATTAATTATATATATAGTTTTTACTCGTGTTCTATATACGATGTATTGTGTAAACCTATTTTAGCAGTGGAATCGCAAAAACTTTCGTCTCCATTTAAAAAAAAAATTAAATAAAAAACAAAATAATTACTAAAATGATCATATGAAACTATGAATATAAAATATAAATGTGTTAATTGATTTTGTATTTAGTTTGTCTTAGGTCTATAGACGTTTAAAAAAGAATCTTTTAGTCAAAACTTCCCAAATGTAATTTTCCTAATATGAACAAGAGACGTTCTGTAATTTCACTGATATCAACACACAAATAAATTGCCCATGTTTTCTTTTTCCCTCTATGTTTTGTTCTCCTCCGTTGGGATACAAGTTAACCTACTGGCCAATGCAGCGCCATCTGGTGACAGCGTTTAGAACTAATCCACCCTCCTATTTAAATCACGATTTCTTAAGGACTTCTACACATTTGCTAAACAATGACGAATTTGTTCGTACGCAAGCGTTTGGGTGGGTTTTATTTGGATTGTTTTGTTAAGTAGGCCTGAATTTTTTGGTGCAAATTAAAGGGAGCTTGTGCCGCGTCTACACGTTTGTTTTCAGTTTGTATTGTTTTAGAAATGCTGATAAATATTTGTTCTCTCCGTGTTTTAAATAATTAAATAATTTCCGAAACTTTTAAATTCAATAATTTACTCTTGTTTATTTTAAAATTCTATCGATTCGGTGTAAATACGTTGTTTCAAATCGTGTCAATTAACTTTAGCAGTTTATTTTTTATTTAACATAGCACAAATATATTTATAAATAAATTATGTGTCTAGGTAATTTAATTAACAAGTTTCTCATAAAATATTATTATAGTTACGTGGATTTTTGATACTATTTATGAATTCTTGTCATCTGAAACTTACAACTTACATTGCTGATTCATTTCATGAACGTTTCTATTCATTTCATCTACCTTTATTTTGTAAATGAAAAAATAGTAAATCGAATTTAATAGGCGAAAAATTCGAAAGAACAAAACAAGCGCGTCGGTATCAGTGTTACTTGCTTCCTTTGATTATCAAGCATTCGTTCAAGTCCTTGATTTGCGGTAACTAACAAACGTGTAGAATCAGCATTAATAGTAATAACGCCATATTTATAATCACTTTTGATTAACGCGATTTTCTTAACATGTTCCTGATCCTGACCGAACGATATCCAGATATTTCATTCTTCCTCCTAAAAGACATCCTTCAGCTTTGGCGTCATAAGACGAAGCCGAAAGAACTTGCGTCCCTCACTGCGGCTGCGATGGGTGCGTGATAAGACCTGCCGACCAATAACTCTCACTTAATATGACAACTTAGTCGCTGGTGTGATTACTAGGATACTTGGTCGTTCTGTATTTATCTGGACTCAATGATCTAATAATTTTTGAACCATTTACTAAAATGCTTTTATAATAATAAGCAAGTTAAATATTATTCGACAATTCTAAATACTTAGCGTAATTATGAAAACAATAAGAGTAAATAGATTTTATACAAAATATGCGGACTAAATCATAAGGTTTCTTTAAGTGGTTGTTTCACTGCAGTAGACGAAATAGATTATAATCTGTAAGGAATGCGTACAAGTTGGAGTGGAATGATTTTACATGATCATCTCCTGTCAAAACTTGCGTTCTTTCAATGTCAATGCGTTAAAACTGGCAGCTGTTGCTTTAGAAGTATAAATTCCTCTGTAAAAATTAGTAATAAGATATTAATAAAAATATTCAGATTTTAAATTAAATTATTAAACTTTCAATCCATTACAAAAGACTGATCTACATGACTGTTATAAGGCCTATCTGGACATACGAAGTTGAGCTATGGGGCTCCACTATACCATCGAATTCCTCCCGATTCCAATCCTTACAGTACAAAACCTTTGTAAAAGCCTTAATGCTCCTTACTTTTTCACAAATCAAATCATCTATCAGGACCTCAATGTCTCTTATGTTGCCGATTTGGCCAGAGCCAGGATACCAATCCTTCCATGATAAACTTCTCAACCACCCAGACCAACTCGTTTCTAACCTGGCTTTTCCTTCATTACCTAATAATCCCCCTAGGCGTATGAAAAGAAGATGGCCTCGAAATCTTCTCCTTTAGAAATGTTTTTGGAGTTCTATCAATGGGTAGATTCACCACATGTTTGTATCATTACTTGAAGTGTTTATATGTATATAGTTAAATAACAATAAATAAATTATTAATTATTATAATTTCTCATTTATTTTGCAGGCGAAGATGATGATCGAGTCTTGAAGAAATTCAGACTCAATTTCAACGTCAGTGAAGTCTTGGCGTCAGAAACGCCCACATTGGCTGAACTACACCTGTCCGCCTTCGAGGAAGGGCAGCGAGTTCTGGTCCATGATATCGTGCGACCCGGGAAGAAGGGCGGCGAAGGCCCCGTCCTCAGGGTATTGGACTGGAAAAAGGCGTGCAAAAACGGTACCGTCGCGTTGGACGTGACTCCTGCTGTAGAGCGTTGGGCCAGCGGAACCAACTACGGACTCCTGGTAGAGGTGGAAGGCCCCCCGAAGAGAGTCAGGAGGGACCTTCACAATCTGTTCCTCTACTCAGATGACGGGAAATCCGGACCACGAGGACTAGAAGAGCTGCTGTCGCGGAAGAAGCGAGCCGCAGCCCAGGGAAAGAAGCACAGAAGGAAAGATGGAAGAGAGATCTGCAGGCGACATCCTCTCTACGTAAACTTCAAGTCGGTCGGGTGGGACGATTGGATCGTGGCGCCCCCTGGCTACGACGCTTACTACTGCCACGGGGACTGCCCCTTCCCCCTGGCTGACCACTTGAACTCCACGAACCACGCCATCGTCCAGACCTTGGTCCACTCGGTCAACCCCAACGCCGTGCCCAAGGCCTGCTGCGTCCCCACACAGCTCTCGTCCATCTCGATGCTGTACCTCGACGAGGGGAAGGTGGTTCTCAAGAACTACCAGGACATGACGGTGGTGGGCTGTGGTTGCAGATAGTACTAGGCTTACAGGTTTATGTAAATATTGTAAAAATGTATGTACGGTTATGTATGTATGTAAAAATGTATTATATGTAAATGGAATGATTGTATATAGGTTGGAGTAAGGGGAGCGCTGCCTAGTCCTATAAGATATAGAAATTTATTTAAGGTACTTATGTATCTGATTAAATTTTTTATTTTTACAAATTTTATTTTAAAATATTTAAGTTTAAAACATTGATTTTAATTTAAGATCTAAAAAAATTAAATTCTTGAATGGAGAACATTTTGAAAAGTTAAAAACATACCAAACTTCAAGACCTGAAGCTTTTTCATTCATAAAATATGGCTGATTAAATCAGTCCAAAATATCCATTCAAGGATTTCACTCTTTAATTTATAAAACCCATTTTATGTACCTGATGTTTTTATATATGTCTAAATTAATAAATGCCTCAACTCTGTAGTTTTGAAGGGAATTATATCCTTTTTAATTGTTTATTTTTGCCTTCTTCTGAGGATATTTTCCATATTCCAATGTTTACCCCACGGGATAAACGAATATTTATAAGCTTAATTGATAAACTTATATGATAAGGTTTGTTATAACATAAATCAAAACTGGAAGAAGATAGTGGTGGTCAATAAAGGTATTAAAATAGTAAAAGAAAACTATTTATTTGATGAATGGAATATGGTCCGGGAGTGGTAAAAAAAAAACTCAAATAGTAGAATTATACTATATTATTGAGCCAACGTTTCGCCCCACGTTGCAGGGCTTCCTCAGGGCTAAAAAAGATACAAACACATAGTTACAAATGGAAAAAAAAGAGAAAAAAACATAACTATAAAATAACAGGGATATAAAATGTAAAAAAGTAAGATATAATAAGGAAAATTAAAGATTGTAAAAAGTAAATGAAAAGGGTAATAGTAACAGATATATAAGAGAAGAAGTATTAAAGAAAATACAAATAAAGAGATTTAAAAAAAAAAAAAAAAGACAGAATGCATACCTGTTTTGACCGCAGTCAAAAATAAAGTGACCGTTGGTATTGAGAGGAGTGGGGACGGCAGTTATGCCACAATAACGAAAATAATTTATAAAGTAAACATAGTAAAAAGGAATCCACCAAAACTATTTATTGTTAACTAACGTTTCGCACCACTTTTCAAAGCTTCGTCAGGGCTAAATGAAAAATAAGTTATAAATATTGTAAGAAGTGACAGAACGTTAGAATAAATATACAGAGAAAGTAATATATATATATTATTTATAAAAAATAATTATAAGCTAAAGTTAAGGGAGTATAAATATAGTGGATATGAAAATAATAACTAATAAATACAACCAACGGTGATAGAATTGTAAATGAAGAACTAAAGAAATAAATTGTAGAGAATACTTATTAGAGATAGTTGTAGATACGGTAAAGAGGTAAGTGTAAATGATAAAGTTCAGTAACAAGTAAAATTAAAAATAATAATAATAATTTTACCTATTACAGTACTTTACTTTTTCCACATTTACTTCACCTATATATTTACCAATTTCACCTACATCTTTACTATATCTACAACTATTTCTAATAAGTATTTCTCTGCAATTTATTTCTCTGCAGTAGTAATATTGTAATAGTTATTTATCTCAATCTATACTCTGTCACTTTTTACAATGTTTGTTTTCTTGTTTTTCATTTAGCCCTTACGAAGTCCTACTAAGTGGGACGAAACATTAATTAACACCGAATGGCTTTTCAAATTATGAAGATGGTCGGATTCGGTTAAAAGCCCACTTTTTATTTTCAAACGCTTGTTGAGCTTTATCAGGGCTGAAAAGATACAAAAACAACTACAAATATTTTGTAGTATAATAAGATGCAAAAAGGTAAATTAAGGTAGTGTTAAAATTATGTAAATATAAGTAAAAAAAAAATTGTATACAAAAAGAAAGAATAAAAATATTTATAATGTAAATTAGACTAGGATCAGAATATTAAAAAAAGATTAAATTATTAACTATTTGGTTAAAAATGAAAAACAATTTTTCGATATCTTGTGACAGGTATTTATTTTTTAATAAATCAATTAACTGAACGCCTGTTGAACAGATTCGATACTTAGGACTCCATCTTGACAAGAGACTTACTTGGAATCCACACACAAGACTGAAACGACAAGAAACTGCTCGTAGATTCCGATTGCTACAACACTTACTTGACAAACGCTCTAAACTTCTCATTCATTACAAAAAATTAGTATACACTACGTTAATCAGACCAATTTGGACATATGGAATTGAGCTCTGGAGCTCCACCAAACAATCAAATTCCTCCCGCATCCAATCGTTACATTCCAAAATCCTTGATGCTCCTTATTACGTCACACATAAACTCATTTACAAAGACCTTAACATCCCATTCGTTGCAATTTGACCCAAACCAGATATGCGTTTTTTCATTCCAAACTCCTTAACCATCTTAACCCATTAATTCTTATTCTTTCATCCTTAACAATCCCTGATAATCCTCCGAGGCGTCTGAAAAGAAGTTGGCCATGGGACCTTCTAATTTAAATTAATGTTCGAAGTACCACCAATGGGTGGTTCCTTCCCAAGATTTTCAAATGTATATGAAACATACAACATATTTACCTATTGTATTATTTTGTACAGTTGTTAATTACATTAAATAAATAATTAAAATAAAAAAAATAAATCAATTGGTATCCATGTTAAGTATCAACACTCTTTATTATATTATCATTCCTACGTTTCGGCCAATTCGGCTATCCTCAAGGACTAAATACAAATTTCCACCTTACATCCAATTATTTAAGAACGTTCTGCTCAGAAGATTAATTACATAGTTGATAGGGTTAAGTTGATCTAACATTAAAAATTAATAAAATTGTGACAAATTAGGGTGATTTGACTGTTATTAATGACCTTAGGATTGTCCTTGAGGATGGATGGTCCTCGAGTTGCCCGAAACGTAGGAGTGTTGATGATATAATAAAGAGTGTTAAGACTTAACACGGATACTAATTGATTTATTTAAAAATTTACGTGTGTTCGTTTTTAACCCAACATTCTTATCATTGTCTAATTTGTAATATAATATAACTATTTACGTAACTTATTTGTATTCATTTATATCTAAGCTTTTGTCACATATATCTACATAATTTTAACCCCACTTTAATTTATCTTTTTGTATCTTATTATCCTACTATGACAAAATATTTTTAGTTGTTTTGTATCTTGTTAGCCCAGGTAAAGCTCTACAAAGTGGGGCGAAGCGTCGGCGATTAAATAGTTATTAACTATTTTTGTTTGATTTTGACCACACCCCTCACCAGCTTCATAATTTGAAATAATATAATCACTCATTTATATATTTAAATAGTCTTTTATATTATTATGTACCTTTGTTGACCGCCACCCGGAGTATCTTACTAAAATAAATAAAAACTATTATCGATTGCTCAAGATGGTCTGGGGGGGGGGGTGCGGTCTTCAAAGAAAACATGAATAAACAAAAAAATATTTATTATTTTTAATTAATTTATTTATTAAGTTTGAGGTCTTCATCATGGCTATAGAACAAAAGGGATAACAACCATCATTTAAAGAAACATAAAATTGAAAATAAATAGTATACAAACAAATTTGGAACTGTACAAAATATTGAATTGAATAATAAAAAATTGATAATTGA
>NW_027115129.1:1256437-1285365 GCF_000696795.3 Halyomorpha halys
TAAAAAATTGATAATTTAATAATAAAAATTGATAATTCAATAATAAAAAAATTGATAATTCAATAATAAAAAATTGATAATTGAATAATAAAAAATAATTGATAGATAATCATGGAATTAGACATGAGCAAATTGATAATCGCGAAAGATGAAATATAATATTATACATGTAAGAAGATATGTATAATATAAGATATGTAAGTAGACTCTAAAAACTAGAAAACAAATATTGAATCTTCTGACCACACTCCTCCCCCCCCCCACCCCGACCGTCTTCTCCAATCAGTAATCTACGGTCAACTATCTACACCTCATTAAAAAACTATTATCAATATGGCGGGTGCATGTGCATTGTTTTTTCTGTTCACGGTACACCGCATGTTTCGAATCCTGTTGAAACACGCCTGATATATCTTGACTTAACTAATACGTCTAAGGTCACTCTTGGGACGCTGTCAAGAAGGAACAAACCCAGGGGCTACTTTGTAAAGTGACATTTAACAAAATGTGACACCTGTGAAACGGTAGAAGATAAAAAAAAAAAAAGAAAAAAAAACGGCACAGAAATGACCTGGAAGAGGGAAGATAGCCATCTAAGATATGGGATAAGACGGAGTCCCGCGGGGGCTCTCCTAACGAGCAATTAATGCTAATGAGTTCATCTATCGTCGTCCTGTCTTGGTGTCCAGGAGTCCCGAAGGTCAGCTAGGGCACAAGTTATAGCTTGTAGACCCACATTAGTAATAACAAACATTTATAATAATAATTCATAACTACATTACTATAAAGATGTATTTGTTGTTGACAACGTTTCGGCCTGAATTTTAGTCCTTCATAGGGATATAATAAACAGAATGACAAGGAACACAACAAATAATATAAGTACATAAGTCGTTAGAAAAAAATATATATATTCTAATATATAAAAATCAGTATTTATTTGTTGATACTTCATGCACTGTCGTACGTCCCATCATTTAACCAATTGCCATGGTGTTTTTTGCTAAATGTTCAGGATTTCACCAAGAAGGATATAAGCTGGCCCAATATTTTCGGTCAAAAAAATGTTAATAATTAATAAATTAATTATTAATAAAATTAAGCATTACTACGTAGCTCAAAAAGCATAAATTCTTTCATGTTTATTATATCTAAACGATTTGTATCTTTTTTATGAAAAAAAAATATTACTGATTCTGATAAATGATTTTTTTTTTTAATAACTTTATTCAAATTTACAACTGTATATTACATAATACATTTAATTATATTATTTCAATTTCTTGAGACAAGGTAATTATTTATTAAATAAATCAAAACTTGTATCCCTTTTTTGTCTGAACACTTATTTATTTCATCAGTCCAACATTTCGGCCATTTTAGCCATCCTCAAGGACATCTTCAATTATAATTTCTTCCTCACATTAATTTAGAAGTTCTTTTGCAGGCTATTCTGCCCAGGTCATTCATTAATTATAAGTTAAAAACCTATTTTTTTGTTTAAAATCACTACCATATACACAAACCATTTATATATAATAAAATATAGTATAAATATGACCTTTTAATGACCTTTCGTTCAATAGTTCTCGAGATATAGCTTTTTAAAAAGCAATATTTCATAAAAATGTTGTACAGAACGTACTGAAAGATCAGTAGTTAGTGAATTAATTTTGAAAAATCTATATCTCAAAAACCATTTGTAGTACGGATGTCTATTAGCACTCAAATTAAAGCTAGTTTAATGAGCTATAAAGTAGTTTATGACTTTTATTGTCGTAGGAGTAATAGTTTACATGAAATTTGCTAAAATATTAGCCCTAATTGAGTTATTTATGTTCAATAGTTCTGGAGATATAGCTATTTAAAAAGCAATATTTCATAAAAATGTTGTACAGAACGTACTGAAAGATCAGTAGTTAGTGAATTTATTTTGAAAAATCTATATCTCAAAAACCATTTGACGTACAGATGTCTATTAGCACTGAAATTAAAGCTAGTTTTATGAGCTATAAAGTAGTTTATGATGTTTATTGTCGTAGGAGTAGTAGTTTTCATGATATTTTGTGATAAAGTTTTTTACTGAAATCCTCATTTTTCATAATTGTAATGATTTTCTTTTTCTTAAAAAAAGAGACAAATCGATTGGGATATAATAAACATGAAAAAATGTATACTTTTTGAGCAACGCGGTAATGCTTAATTTTATTAATAATTAATTAATTAATTACATGGGACTGAATATGGATTGAAATAAACGATCAGGATAATAAGAAAGTTTTATATGGAATTTAAGAATTTGGTTGGTATGAGGTCAAGGACAAAAGGAATATGAAGGTCATGGTGCGTCCTTTGTGCAGGATGACTCGAAGATATCGCACTGTGTCGGATCTGGGTGAAGGAATGTTACTGAAAATAACAGGTGGGTGCGCCAGAAGGTGAAAGTCACATAGGTGCATTTTGATCCATTAACCTTTGGATGCACCATTGCTCCTGGTGAGGTGCGTTTGGAGATTGGATGAGGACAGGATCAGAATAGTTGTATTGTCAACCGTGTAAGGATTAATGGGAATGTCTGGAGTGTACATGTAACGGACAGGCAATACTTTGGGGACTCTTGGGATAATTATCCGTTGGTTTCGTAACTTAAAAAGTATCTATAGAATTAGCTTGTTTTAGAGAGCGTTAAGTGTTATAGTTTTAAGTTGGATTACCAGTTCTCATCCTAGACCTTCGTTCTTTTAACTTTTTTGAGACTTCTAAAAATTTCATTTTTTTTAAATATTAATATGTTATACTGCCAATGTATAGAATTTTAATTGAAAATTAAGCAAAATATTAATTGGCCTGATCAATATTAATATATATTAAACTTATAAGTTCAGGGAACGCGGCGGCCACGGGATAAATTAACTACTAACTCCAAGGACTCAAATTCGAATCCGGCTGGGCAGAAAATTGTTTTCTGTTACACTGTAGTGAGTCAACTCCTGGGGCCCACCCAGCCTCTTAATTGGGTAAAAATCTGGTGGCCGAGGCGACTGTGACTCTGACCACATCACCTCCTTGCACAACCGTTGGCCCAGTAGCAGTACTCCCTTACAAACTACTGAACCCCTGACCCTTCGTGGATTGAAGCGGTACAGATTTTATTTATTTTTTTATGAAAGTTCTCCTACCTTGATTTATATTACTTGTTAGTTTTCTTTTTATTGCAAAATTTTTATGTAAGTATACAATTCAAGCAGAAGAACATGTTACATTATGTGAAATTTTATGAAAAATTAATAAGGGAATTTCGCTTAGAAGAATATGTTTAAACAACCCTATCTTTTTTTTCATACTTTTTCAAAAACTTAAAATTTAAATAGCTGAATTTCAGTTTTAATAATTCAAATATAAAATAATTTAATACAATCTGTTTTCTCATTGCTTTCGATGGACGAAATTTCAGGTTTTTTAATATATGTTTTAATTTTGCGAACTTGCTCAGCCTCCATTGGCTCACTACCAGTGATGCGGCCAGAGAGATGCTCTGGGATCTCTTGAGCTCTGCTCTACCCCTCACACGGGGGATAGAGTGGGCTCAGGGATCCTCAGGTCGATTCTGTAAATATTGTATATATTATTTTATCATTATGTTATTTTATTTCTTTATTTTTCATACAGATAGTTTGATTATGTTCATCTTGTCTATTCTTTTGTTTGTATATATTTTAAGAGTTTTTTTTTTAATTTTATTTTTTTTTATTTTAGTATGTATGAGATCATTCATCACTATTACCTATTGCCCACAACTGTGTGGAAAAATATATATGTTTAAAAGTATAGTCTTCCTTCACAAGACTATCAAGAGTTTGAAACTTTCAAATTTACTTATTGTTTTTTTGTTTTTTTTGAAATTTCAATAAATAAATAAAAATGTATGTTTGCTACCGACAGCACTACAGTAGCCTTTAATATTGCTGCTCTTATCCCTGTAGAACAGATACACCACCTTGGACTACATCTGGACAAACGACTGACTTAAAATACTCATACAGGACTGAAAGAAAGGAAACTGCTCGTTGATTCCGACTATTACAGGACTTACTAGACAAACGTTCTAAACTTCCAACACATTACAAAAGATTGTTCTACATGACTATGTATTTCTCTCCTATCTAAACATACGTAGTTGAGCTTTGGGGCTCCACTAAACCTTCGAATTCTTCTTTGATATTCAATCCTTACAGTCCAAAATCTTTCGTAAAATCTTCAATACTCCTTACTTTGTCACAAATAAAATTAACCATAAAGACCCTAATCCTCTATATGTAATCGATCTAGCCCGAAACAGAAATCAATATTTCCATTATAAACTCCCTAACCACCCAAACCCACTAGTTTCTAATCTTCGAATGTAGAAATTTTATTAGTGGTACCAATGGGTAATATCTCTATATGCCTGTATCAAGTTATTGTTATCTCACATCAAATTTCCTGTATTTATTTTAATATAAATATAGTTGTAAATATAATTAAATAAATTTTTAAAAATGAGTTTTGGGTTTTTCGATATATTTTTTAAATGTTTTTGCTTTTTTACTGTACAAAAGTCTGGTCTCTATGATAAATCTGGAAGCGACTGAAGTAAAACTCCGTTGTTGCATCAAGCCATAGAAATATTTCCTTAAGTGAATAAATTCCTGAGAGATGACACATATTACGAAGCACGCTGGTTTCTCTTGACTTGCAAATTGATTCCTAACGACAATATGGCCTTTATTTTTTTATTTTTTATTTATTTTTCCTTTTTACTTCTACATTCTTAACATTTCATTGGTTTATTTATTGCTGTGTACTTACAATTCCATTGATATAAAATTTGTGGACGTTTGGTTAATACAAATGAAATTAAAGCCTATTGTGGTGGCTTTGAAGGAAACCTTTTAAAAAAATAACAATATAAAGAACATTTATTTTCTAGGCCAACAATAGAAAACATAAATATATAATAAAACAGAAGAGCTAGAATAAAATAATGAATATAACTCAAAATGAAATTACTAAATTTTTTTAAAATTAATTATATATAAGAATTATAAACCTTAGAAAAAATGTGGTTTATCATTGTTTGTTACATAAACAAATATATAAATTATTATTATAATAAAAAAAAAAACTGTATTTACATAGAAATACATTATAACCGTAAATTTTGATTTATTCTTAGTTATACCTTTATCGTTGCCCTCGCTCAGCGGAGAAGGGGGTGAGTTAAAGTCAAATAAAAAAAAATATAATTGCAAAAGAAAAAAAAACAAAAACAATAAAGAATAAATTACTCCTTAGGCGCCACGTTATTTTTTCTTGGAAATAACGAAAACTCCGAAGCATTATGCCTCAATATAACTAAAATATACCACTATATAAACAATTGTTGAATATGACCACTGGCGAATATCTTTACATGTAGATAACAGAAAACTTAGGGGTGTTACCTATTCTGTGAAGAACAAAAAAAATATAAGTAAATTAACAAGTTGAAAGCAGAGAAAGAACAACTGAATTATATGTACAAAAGTTTAATAATAGGAAAAAATACAGTAGAAATATATACAGAGAATAGAAAAGAAAAAAAAATTCTTATCAATTAATAAAACAATTAAAACTTATAGTTCCCCCATTCTAATTTTGATACTTACCGGATCATTAAGTAGTAGTGGGTCAAACATTCCGAAGCTCTCTAATATATTAGAATATTTAAATTTATTAATTTGAAAATTGGTAACTTTGGGTTGATAGTGTTGAATGCTTTTTGTTATATCTATAAGGAACATTGCGGTATTCCTGCTTGCAACCTGGCATAAGAAAAAAAACGCAAAGAACATAAACAAAAACAAATGTTTCATACAAAAGTAACCATAATTTCTTTCACACTCATCAAAAAAAAAATTTGTTCACGAACGGACCGATCAAATCGATGGGTTATCTATCGTTTCTCTTCCCAACGAGATAACCTCGTTACAGTATGTTTTTTATATTGAAATTTTCCTTTATATTACCTGTTACACGAGACAAAAAGGTACGTAGAGGTGTATCATCGGCAAAAAGGGCTATATCAACCTTTCTAAATATTGGGTAATCATTTATTAAGAGATTGGATATTATGGGACTTAAACAGGAACCCTGTGGGAAACGGTCATATGATACGTAAGGTTCTAAGACCTTTCTGAAGTATAATTTCAGATTAATGTCAATTTTTCGCAGGCCCTTTCCTGGACTATGTTTAGTTCAGGTGAAAAAAAAACATACCAATGAAAGATATAAGTAAAAGACAAGAATGTGCAAGTATATATCTGCTGTGATAGCACATAAGTGGAATACACGTCCAAAAAAAGATCTGTTATTACTAAAATAATAGTTATCGAAACTCGACGAGGGCTGAGGGAAAAAATTTGAAAGGCAATAAATTTGGTGGCGGTCATTTAGTCATTTAGTGGGACAGAAGGAGAAAAGATGCTAGCTCTAATGAGCTGTTATTAGCCTCCACTCAGCGAGCAGACCGAGATAATAGGGACACTTCTGGATATGCGGGTACTCAGGGGTACAGGAGGTACGGGGGGTACTTGGTGTACTGTGTCCATCTGTACCACAGCTCATTATATACTTAAAGGTGTAATTTTTGGTACCCTCTTCCCATTTTTTTGGATCGTAGGACACCAATCTTTCTTTAATACTAAAACTCAAAATTTACACATAAATTTCATTAAATTATTGATAAGTATTACAATCTCTCAAAATTCCAATTCATACCAACCATATGATGGTTCATATGGTAATCACCATTCATACCAATTTAAAAAATAAACATAAATAAATAAAAAAAATTATAATAAAATCTGTATATGTATAAATACCGAAAGATAAATAAAATGAACATAATCAAACTATGTACATGAAGAAATAAGGAGAAAACATAAGTAAATAAGTAAAATTTAACATCACAATAAAATAATGTAAAATTTTGAACTAATATAAGAATAAAATAAATGCACTATTTCCATTTACACTATTATGTACATATTATGTATTTGCTCTTTCGACCCGAGGATCCACGAATACAACCTATGAGGGGATAGAGCAGGGGTGTTCTAGATCCTGCGCAGTCCTCCCACCCCGTCACTTGTAATGAGCCAGTGGAGGCTGAGTAAGTGTTCTATAGCCTCAAAACCGTTGCTAGAAATTCAATTGTCGAGTTTATTTTAAAATAAGACTCTTGGTTACTGCCATTTCAATTTTCCAGGTAAATTGTAGGGATGGGTGAGGATTAGGGTGATTAAAAATATTTATATGGAATTTTGTTGGTATGAAGTCAAGAACAGAAGGTTCGTTGTGGTTTAGAGTTCCGTTGGAGACGTATCATCCAAATCTCGAAAATTATCAGCTTTTTCTTAATTTTCAACGTAGAATTCTTTTCGGTTTTGAAATTGATAAGTTCTAGATGAAACAACAAAATAATAAAATCGACACTATACAAAATACAACAAACCTCAAAATGATATTTAGTATCTCAGAAATCTCTGAACGCGTAAAAATTACTATTACAACACAATCTTATGTTTCCCTCTTTTTCGTATTGGTTGGACTAAACTAAATGTGAGCTATCGCATATATTTTGGCAAATATAAAATCTACTACTCCTACGAAAATAAACATAAACTCCTTTTTAACACATTAAACTTGCTTTGTTACCGCATTAAACTACGTCTAATGGTTCCTGAGTTTAAGATTTCTCACAATAAATTCAATATCTACTCATTTTTCATGAAATGTTTCTTTTAAATAACTATATCTCGGGAACTATTAAACGTAAATAACACTTTTAAGGCTCATATTTTAGAAAATTTACTCTTCTTAAAATGAAATACAATTAGCTACAATCTCAATTTCAAGACCAACAATCAAGCTCCGAATGAAAAATTAATATTTTCTGCAACTTTAAAAACAGTCACCATTTTGTATTTTTCTTAACTGTGCATGGCAGACTCATAAATTTTGACTAATAATTATATGTAATATTCATAAAAGTAATAAAAACATTTGGTAAAATACCAGACTTTTTTTGCACCAGGCTCTAGTACTAATAGAAACGAAGCCATTGTCAATTTTTTGGAACCCTGACACTATCAATTGGAACGTCCAGTTTAGTTTTATAGTCGTACAAACTGATTGTGTGTGGGGGGGGGAGTAAGGGAGGAAAGGAGAGTTTTTCCAAAAATCTGGATGTGTTAACTCGATACATTACATACCTTGCATATTGTAGTATTCATGTTGTGTTAAATGTAAAACGATTTAACATGTAAATTTTATATGTATAGGAATGTGAGCACCTTAATTTAAAGTCCATGTTATATGTTGTACATTATTAAAACGGTTAATTAATTGCTTTGTACGATTCATCTTTGGGGTTCACAGGAATGTCTCAAGTTGCTTTACCCCTCCTTGCGTCGTAAATATTTTCTTGCTTCCTTCCACTAACAAATTATCGAATCCCGCCGTCCATCGTACATCTCTGATATCCTTCAATTTAAATCCTCAGTGCATTCCCACAATACCCGCTCACGCCCTTCAGACTTATATGTAACTGCCCATCGAACCACAGCCTTCGACAGATCTCTCCTCATCGCTATGGAATTCTATTTCCCCTTTCATTCGTACTTCTGATACCCTTCCAACCTTCAAATCCCGTATCTTCGACCACCTTCTGTCCACCCAATTCCGGAAGAATAACAATTGAAAGTTTCAAACAAGGTTTCTATATTTTCTGTACTTAATGTCTCAGATTTTTGTTTATTCTTGTAAATATGTACATTAGCAGAAATTGTACCTTTCCATTTATTAGTTTTAGTTTAATTAATTTTCTATTACTTACTGTCAGAAGTGTTTGTCATCTTATAATTTTTGATATGACATATGGTTTTGCATTATCTATTCTATTCTTATTTTATATATTCTGTTAATTATTGTTGTTCATTTTTATCTTTTTAAATTCATTATTTTATTATATTTTATGACGTTATATAATTTCATTCTTATTTTGTATTTCACTCTAAGGCTCTGAAGCCTAATTTTGACGCCTGTACATTATTCTAAAGGGATCAATCCCAGAATAAACAAAGATAATTGTTATGTATGTTAAATGTAGAGGAGCTCATGGGGAATCTTCTGGGAAACTTGTTTTGAAACCTCCCTCCACCTCACTTCACTTGTTCCTTGTTCCTCCCCTAGATTTCTTTTTCCATTGCATTTAAATTGTTGTTTAAAATGTCCAAGACAAAAACAACACGAACTACGACCAACTAACCGATCAAAATGACAGCAGACAAAATGGTGACGAGCTCAGCTGGTCTGTTGCGTGACGTCATTCTCCATTTAACAGACCTATTAACAGACTCTCAGCCATGCTAAATGTTATATCGTATTAAGGTAAAGTAAGGAAGCTTTTCTCTATTTAATAAACTTTAACATGATTAAAGATCGTGAATACCCCTGAATACTCTCCGAATAGTGAAATTTTCGTATTCATCTTATGAATAGTTTTAGTGATTGTCGATAAGCGATGCTTGTTCTATGCGGGACTTGGAATGTGAGTCTTTAACTGATTAGTGAAGTGACAACTGTTCGAAATGGTTTTTTGTTTGCGGGTTCGATTAGTGCCCGTTCCAGCAACAATCCCCTCACTGTTCCAGCAACTTCCTGTAACAGCTGGTTTGGCCTCGTGTCTTGTTCGATTTGTTTGTCGTAACCATTTAGTCTGAGAGTGAGAGTGCAAGAAGTGCATCATATTAGGGGTATTCATGATCTATGTTAAAGCGTGTTAAATCGAAAAACTCGTGTTAAATCGAAAAAAATTGCATTCTTTTGCCGTGGTAAAACGAAATAACATTTAACATGGCTTAAATCGAGAATGACGTCACACAATAGATCAGTTGAGATCGCCGCCATATTAGTTGTTGTGACTTTCAATACAGTTGTCAATTAGCTCATCTTCATTCTCTTCTTCACAAGTTTGAAGATTAATAAGACACTCATAAGCTAAACTTTCACACAAATTCCACTTTTCACTCACTCTAGGCATGTTTTAATTAATTACTTAAATCAAAACTGAAGTAAACAATAACATGAGGGTCTGGAAGGAAGGTTATAAACATAAAGGCTTATACAACAAGTTGCTGAGAAAATCCGCTAGGGGCTCTTATGCATTTAACGTTTAACATGACTTCAAATAGGGCTGCTCACAATCCTATAGTTATAACATTTAACATGGTAAAACATATAACATTTAACACAACATCATGAATACCCCTATTATTATCTTGAGAAGAGACACACAGTGGGACCTAACTGCATTGGGTTGCAATACACCCAGCATAATAAAGCTAGTTATATAATGAAACCTGATACTCCTATGAAGATAAGTGTCATAAACTACTCCATAGTGTATTTAACTAGCTTTAATTTGAGTACTGATAGACATCTGTACGTCGAATGATTCCTGAGATATATATTTCTCAAATTAAATTCACTAAACTACTGATTTTTCAGTTCCTTATGAAATGTTGCAATTTAAAAAGCTATATCTCGCGAACAATTGAACGTAAATAGCTCTATTAGGGCTCATATTTTAGGAAATTTACTCTACTTTAAATGATGTTCTTTTAGGTTTTCTAGAGCTGTTGGTAGTTTTTAAGATTTAGAGCTCCGAATGACAAATTATTATTTTTTAACATTTAGAAACAGTCACAATTTTTTATTCCCCCTACCTATGCTTGGTAGACTCATTAACTTTGACTGGTAATTATACACAGATTTCATTAAAGTAATAAAAAATTGGGGTGAAATAACTGATTTATTTTCTCCCTACCTCTTTTACTATTAAAGGTTGAGGCATATAGTTTCGGCAATCCAACTTCATCGCGAAGACTGAAGTCCAGGCTATTTCAAGATATCCTGTTATAGAAGTCTTTATTTATTTATTTTTATTATTATCCTTCTTTTTTTCTTTTCTTCTTCTCTATTTATTTTTCAGCAAAAGTCAATCATTTATTTAATCTATAAATCTTTATTATTTGTGAGATGTAGATAGTTGACCAGTGGAGAAAATTACTCCATTAATAAGCGGAGAAAATGGGGTGTGGTTAGAAAAAAAAACAAATAAACAAAAAATTATTTTTTCGTGCCGACGTTTCGATCTGAATTTCAAGTCTTCGTCAGGGCTATATAAGAAAAAGAGGTAACAACCATCATTCAGAGAAACATAAAAAAAAATAATAATAATAAACTAACAGGTTTGGAAATATACATAACAATAAATTGAAAATAAAAAATAGTTGATTAATAACTATAGAATTAGACAGTTGCAGATTGATAATAGCAAAAAAACATAAATAAACAAAAATCTGATACTTTCTAATTTTTTATTGACTCAACATCCCATCGTTGCAAATTTGATCTGAAATAGATATACCTTCGTTCATTACAAAATCCTTACCCACCCAAACTCATTAGTTCTTAATCTCTAATCGTTAACAATCCCCGATAATCCTCCAAGACGTCTGAAAAGAAGATGGCCTCAGGATCTTTTAATTTAAATGAATGATTGAAGTACCACCATCTTATTCTACTACCAAGATTATTATGGTAAACATTTATCACATTTACTTATTATATATATATATTTTTTTTACAGTTGTAAATTTCAATAAATAAAAAATCTTTTCAATATTGATTGAATAACAATTAAGCATTTAATGAGTGGTTAAGACATATTGTAAATTTATGTAAAATGCTACACTTTTGTTTTTCTGTTGAATTACCTCTTCTAAAACTAACGAGATTTAATTTAAAATCAAAGTAGCCCAGTAAGCGGAAGTTATTTTTTTTTTTGACTTAGCTACTTATGGAAAATCCTAACAAATCACCTTTACCCTTCGTCGAAAACCTACCGACTGCCCTATAATATACTTTAATAATGTTGCTCTTAACCCCGTCAAACAAATCCGCTACCTTGGACTACATCTGGACGAACGACTAACATAGAATCCTCATACAAGACGAAAAAGACTAGAAACTGCTTGTCGATTCCGACAATTACAATATTTACTTGACAAATGGTCTAAATTGTCAATCCATTACAAAAGACTGATCTACATGACTATAATAAGGCCTATCTGGACTTACGGAGATGAGCTTTGGGGCTCCACTAAACCTTTGAATTTCTCTCGTATCCAATCCTTCCAATCCAAAATCTTCAATTCTCCTTACTTTTTTATACTTCCATTATAAACCCCCTAACCACCCAAACGCACTAGTTTCTAACCTTGCTTCCACTTCTATTCCTTTCAATCCGCCGAGGCACCTGAAAAAAATATGGCCACGAGAACTTCTACTGTAGAAATGTTATTAGAATGCTAGCAATGGGTAGTTTCTCTACATTTTTATGTAAATATAGTTGTAAATATCAATAAATGAATTTTTTTTTTTAAATTCCATTTATGGAATGTTTATCAAAATTTAAAAAGATATTTGAAAATTAATTGTGTTAGTTGACAAGAGAATGTCAGAGAAACTGTTACTAAAGCAAACACCAGCAGGGCGGTCCTCAAGAACAACAGCCTTCTGAAGTTTACTTTGGAAAGGTCAGGATGACTTTTAAGGTTTCCTATCTGTCAAATGTGGCAGGTGCTCTGAGAGGTCCTGACAGGTGAGATGGCTTTATCTTCCTGTCCTCTGTCCTAGCTCAGTTTGACCAAGTATGTTCAAATCTTGTCATTAAAATGAATTGAAAAATTATAATTTAAAAAAAAAAATACATTTTACAAAATAAAACAATTAAAGTGGAAGTTCGTTGATTTACCGCGTATAATAATAAAAGGACTCTTAGCTGGACTTCATCTGGGCTAAAAAAGACACAAACAACTAAAATTAAGATTTAAAGTGAAAAGTATAAATAATAAAAAGGTATTAGGCAATTTATGAAATGGAAATAAAGATAGATAAAAATTAAAAATATAGTAATCACTGAAGCACGGAAAATAGGGATAAAAGTCAAGAAAAAGGGAAGAAAATGATAAAATTAGATGTAGTGAAAATATTCCTTGTTAGAATTCTTTATTTTGATGAATCATTCCCAACGTTTCAGTGCTATTGCCCCATCATCAGGTTATGTACAATACAAATTTACATGGGTGTACCTCAGGGTAGTATCCTTGGTCCTATCCTTTATACAGTTTTTACAGCTGACATTCCAACCCATCCTAACACTATTCTCACCACGTAGGCCGATGACACATGCCTATTGTCAGTGAATAATGATCCTTATATTGTACCCCAATCCCTCCAATCCCACATCACCATCCTCGAATAATGGTGCCAAAACTGGAGGATTAAAATAAATTCCAATAAATCCCACCAAATCGCATTTACCCTTCGTCTTGCCCCACAGTATCTTTTAATAATACCCCACTCATTCCTGTTGAACAGATCCATTACTTAGGACTAAATCTGGACAAACGACTGACATGGAATCCTCATACAAGACTGAAAAGACAGGAAACTGCTCGTCGATTCCGACTATTACAACATTGACTACACAAACGATCCAAACATCCAATCCATTACAAAAGACTGATCTACATGACTATTATAAGGCCTATTTGGACATACGGAGTTGAGCTATGGGGCTCCACTAAGCCATCTAATTCCTCTCGAATCCAATCCTTACAGTCCAAAATTCTTCGTAAAATCCTTAATGCTCTTTACTTTGTCACAAATCAAATTATCCATCAGGATCTCAATGTTGCCGATTTGGCCAGAACCAGATACCGTTCCTTCCATAATAAACTTCTCAACCACCCAAACCAACTCGTTTCTAGCCTGGCTTCTCCTTCACTACCTAATAATCCTCCTAGACGTCTGAAAAGAAGATGGCCTCGAAATCTTCTTCTTTAGAAATGTTTTTGGAGTTCTTTCAATGGGTAGATTTTTCACATGTTATTATAATAATATCACTTACAGCAAACTTACTTGATGTGCATATATGTATACAGTTGTAAATATCAATAAATAAATTATTAATGAAAAAAAAAATTACAAATTAAAATAGACATTATCATGATTAGCCACAGCTTAGTTAAATTTTATTATTGTTATCTAATTGCTTACTTGGAGTGTTTGTATTCTTTTTATCCATAATGAAACGCTGAAACGTAAGACGAAATGTTGACTAACATTAAATTAAATACAAAGTTTTATTACTATTTAATTTTTTTCCTTTGATAGTAATTGGAGCATCTTATTTTATTATAACAATTGAAAAGTTCACTTTGCCCGCCTTGGGATTAAATGCTGAATTTTCAAAAAATATTACTCTGAAGTGCTTTAATTTTGTTTATAGATTGGTTGAGTCATGTAGAAGTTAATTATATTTTTTTAAATAAATCAATGTAAGGCGAAAATTTTAGCCCTAACATTTTCATTTTCTGAAAATTTGTATTTAAGGGATTTTTGAGGTGCTAAAAACAACTCAGTCATTCTGAATTGTTTCAATATTGTACTATAATTGAAGCACTGTGAGAGTTATAGTGTAAAAACTATTAATATATCATGTAGTATGTATATGACAATATCAAAGTCTTTAAAAATAAGATAAAATCAACTAAATCGAAGCAATATCAACAATTATACAGTGAAGTTAGCTGTTATCATTTACGTTACTATAGTTATTGTCTTATCACCTTATATATATATATATATATTAATTGATATCAAAGTTTCAGTAGTGTTCAAATAATGTATATACATCTTCAAATATAGCAATTGCAAAGCATTGGCGAGTCTGCTATTAGTTTATAAATACTAGGAGAGATCAATTTTTAAAATAGTTTCAAATACAGTGACTCCATTAGATCAGTAAATTTTAAATTTGCCCCCCCCCCCTCAATAACTTGTGACAGTTCCTCCGTAGTGGAGTATACACAAGCTCTAAAGTAATATCCGATAATGAGCTGAGGAACTCGAAGCATGCCACTCCGAAATGTGACACCAACTTCTTAATTGCTTCGTCCCCTTTGCCATGACCCGCTTCTATCTCCTCTTCTATTTCTTCTTAGAACATTAAGTACAAGTCACAGTGAATTAATGGCCATTATGTATCGTAACAGTATCTTATAGCCAACTGAATATTTCTGATAGAATAGAAAAAAAAAAAAATGGAAAGATGAAAGTTTACAGATATGATAATATCGGATGTTATTCCAAGAATAGATTTCTCTTTCTAGGGAATAATCCTTCGATCAAGCGTAGAAAAATCTTAAATATTCCTTAATTTATAAAATCAAAACTAATTGATACGTTAAATTATCTTTTAAAAAAATATTTTATTTTCAATCTTTCAAGAAAACATTGTAAATAGAAGAACTATAGTTTTTGTTTTTAATTTTTCTATGATACCATGTTTATAAAAAATAATATTTAAAATTTAAATCACACAAGACTGATACGACAAGGAACTGCTTGTAGATTCCGATTGCTGCAACACTTATTTGACAAACGCTCTAAACTTCCCCTTCACTACAAAAAATTAGTATACACTACAATAATCAGAGCAATTTGGACATATGGAATTGAGCTCTGGGGCTCCACCAAACCATCAAATTCCTCCCGCATCCAATCGTTACAATCCAAAATCCTACGTAAAATCCTTGATGCTCCTTATTACGTCACAAATAAACTCATCCACAAAGACCTTAACATCCCATTCGTTGCAGATTTGACCCAAAACATGCGTCTATTCATTGCAAACTCCTTACCCATCCTAACCCATTAATTCTTAATCTTTCATCCTTAACAATCCCTGATAATCCTCCGAGGCGTCTGAAAAGAAGATGGCCACGGGACCTTCTAGTTTAAATTAATGTTTGAAGTACCACCAATGGGTGGTTCCTTCCCAAGATTTTCAAGTGTATATGGAACATACAACATATTTACCAATTGTATTATTTTGTACAGTTGTAAATTACAATAAATAAATAATTAAAAAAAAAATTAAATATTACTTTTAGCTAAATATTCAGAATTTTCCCGGGAAGGTTATAAGCTGGCCCAATATTTTCGGTAAAAAAAATATAAATGATTAATTAATTATGAATAAAATTAAGCATTTATTGGACGTAGATTAGAAAGTAAATATTTGCTCCATGGTTTATGCCAAACAATTTTTGAAAAAGATATTACTGATTCTTTTAAATAACTTTCACCTTATGAAAAAGCAAATCATGTTCGTTTATAGTGTCGTCTGAAACCTTTAAATACAATTTTCCAAAGAAATAAAATCCTTTTAAACGTATTATTTTATATTTCTGGTTCAAACCTGTTTAATTAGATCTTATGTTTGTGCCTTTTGGTGCAGTTTATATAACCAATGCTAAGTTTGGTTTAGGTTGGTTGAGTCGTGTTGAAGTTAATTCATTTTTTTTTTAGATAGAAATAAAAGGCGAAAATTTTGGCTTTAAAGATTATATTTTTCGATTTTTTTTTTCAAAAATTAGTATCTAAGGGTATCTTAAGGTGCTAAAAAAGAAATTTCAACTTTGTTTTACTTCTAAAAAAATCTTTTACCATAACTATATTTTTAACATTTAGATTAATGCCGTTATAAGGTTGAAATATTGGTTTCAAATAAAGAAAAACTTTTCGAACATTTTGTTTTATATCTCTGGCTCTAATTTGTTTTATTAGATCCAAGTTTTGCCCTTTGCTGCATTTTATAGAGCCCTAAATCACTCCTAAGTTTGTTATAGATTAGTTTAGTCGTGTTGAGGTTATTTTTATTTTTTTATCATATATTTTTATTATATAAACATTTTATAAAAAAAATTACTGAATTTATTTAGATATTAAGGTTCTATGGTAACTAGAAATTGATGAGAAAATAAAAGCGAGGTTGAAGGCGGGAAATTCGTTTATTTTTTTTTTTGTTTATTTCGAAACTGGTCAGATTCTCCACTCAAGTTGAGTTTTTGCGGCTTTAGCGCACTTGCTCAGCCTCCACTGGGCTTGGATCTCTTGAGCTCTGCTCTACCCCTCACACGTGGGGGATAGAGATCCTCAGAGATCCTCAGGTCGATTGTGTATATATTGTATATATTATTTTATTTTTCATACAGATAGTTTGATTATATTCATTTTGTTATTCTTTTGTTTGTATATATTTTAAGACGGTTTTTTTTTTTTAATTTTTATTTATTTATTTTTTTTATTTTAATATGTATGAGATCATTCATCACTATTACCTATTGCACACAACTGTATGGCAGATTGTAATATCTATCAATAAATAAAAACGCATTAAAAAAAAAAAAAAATTCGAAACTACTTAGCTCGCGCCTTCTGTCTAAAAACTTAAAAATTAGAATATATAGAACTATTATCCTTGTTTTTTATGGATGCTAGACGTGGCTTCTTACACTAACGGATGAACAGCGCCTTAAGGATTTCGAAAATAAAGTATTGCATAAAATATTCGGACTGAAAAAGGATGAATTAATGGGAGAATTAAGAATAAAACTACACAACACTGAATTGAGAGAACTGCTAAATATAATTGCGAACCCGGTAAATATAATTAAGGTTGAATAAGGTTGTGGGGCGTCCGATGAGTAGGCCGAAACGTAGGTGGGAGGATCCCGTTAAAACTGCTTTAGTAGAAATGGGTTTGGATGGGCATCACTGGAAGGAAGCATGTAGAGAAAGAGCCTGTGGAGGTATCGGTATTGAATCTTCGACTTCGTTAGGCATTATTATTTTCTTATAATGAATTTACTGTGGGAAATCTATATCTAAGAAACCATAAGACGTACAGATGTCTATTAGCACTAAAATTAAAGCAAGTTTAATATGCTATAAATTAATCTATGAAGTATATCTTTATAGGAGAGAAATTTTCCAAAATGAATTCACAAATGTTGATTTGTAGTTGTTTTAAAAAAATTGTTGATTTATGAAAAACTATATCTAACTATAAAGCTAGTTTAATGTACTATAAATTAGTCTCTTATCTTTGTTTTAGTATTATTAATAGTTCAACTCAAAATCAATTTATTTTGGCAAATTGAAAACTATGGTAAACTACTTTATAGTACATTAAACTAGTTTAATTTGAGTGCTAATAGACATCTGTACGTCTTGTGGGACCTGAGATATAGATTTCAAATAACACATTCATTACTACTGAACGTTTTGTAAATTATTTATAGATTGTTGCTTTTAAGAAAAAACTTTATCTGTGGAACAATTGAAAGTAAACAGCTTTACTAAGGCTCATATTTTAGTACATATATTAGGTTATCTAGTACTAAATGTGTTTTTTTTTCAATAATTTATTTATTGTTATTTACAACTGTATACATACATACACAACGAGTAAATTTGCTGTAGGTAACTTACTGACATGATACAAACATGTGGAGAATCTACCCACTGATAGAACTCCAAAAACATTTCTAAAGGAGAAGATCTTGAGGCCATTTTCTTTTCAGACGCCTAGGAGGATTATTAGGAAGTGAAGGAGAAGCCAGGTTAGAAACGAGTTGGTTTAGGTGGTTAGGAAGTTTATTATGGAAGGATTGGTATATGGTTCTGGCCAAATCGGCAACATTGAGATCCTGATGGATGATTTGGTTTGTGACAAAGTAAGGACAATTAAGGATTTTACGAAGGATTTTGGACTGTAATTTTGGATTCGGGAGGAATTCGATGGTTTAGTGGAGCCCCATAGCTCAATTCCGTATGTCCAGATAGGCCTTATAATAGTCATGTAGATCAGTCTTTTGTAATGGATTGGAAGTTTGTACTAAATGTTAAATTTTTTTTTTTAACGTTTTGAAACAGCCACAAATTTTTTATTCCCCCTAACTATACTTGGCAGACTCATTTTCGACTAGTAATTAATAGATAGTTTTCATTAAAGTAATCAATAATTGGGGTGTTATGGCTTCGTTCTCAGCTTGGAATCTTGTACTGGTAGTATGATAAAGATTGCCCACAGCTTGTCATTACTAAGGAATAAATTAATTGTAACTGACTGAAGACATAAATACCTTCATTAAAAGCTTGAATGATGATTGGGTGCCACCATGGTGTAGTCCCATTGATGAAAGGAAATGAGTTTCTGGCAACTGCCTAATTGAAATAAGGGCGTTCATATAACAACCTACAATTAGTTACAATCGATTAATTGATCGATCTAGATATCTGTTATTAATTATTTATTTTAAATTTAATATATTTTCTTCCTAAGTCATTTATGGGTTGATTAAATTAATTAATTAAACTTAAAAAAGATTTTGAAATAGATTAAGGACTTTATAATAATTGCGTTATTTGTTTATGGGGCAACCGCCTTACCATCAGAGTTACCCTGTAAAATACATAATTAAATATATCATTATTGTAATTTTACAGAATTTTTTTTTTTTAAATAATACTTTTTATTTATTGATAGATATTACAATCTGCCACACAGTTGTGGGCAATAGGTAATAGTGATGAATGATCTCACACTACTAAAATAAAAAAAACTCTCTTAAAATATATACAAACAGAAGAATAAAAAAAATGAACATAAACTATCTGTATGAAAAATAAATAAATAAAATAACATAATGATAAAATAATATAGTCTCTAGTCACATTTACACTCTAATACACAAAATATTTACACAATCGACCTGAGGATCCCTTAGCACACTCTATCCCCCACGTGTGAGCTCAAAAGTTTACAGAAATAGTTATTATAATGTATTTACATAAAAATACGTCTAGTAAATTTGAAGTTTATAATGGAGTAATACATGCATGTAGAGATACTAACCTAATTATTTTCTACATTAGAAGGTCTCGAAGCCATCTTCTATTCAGGTACCTCGTAGGATTGTCAGGCATGGAACTAATGGGTTTGGGTTGTTAAGGAGTTAATAATGGAAGGAATGGAGTCTGGTCCGGGCTAGATCGGTTACATAGAATACATTAAGGTCTTTCTTTATGTATGAATTTATTTGTGACAAAGTAAGGTGCATTGAGGATTTTACCAAGGGTTTTGGATGGTAAGGATTGGATAAGGGAAGGATTCGAAGGTTTTGTGTAGCCCCAAATCTCGACTCCCTATATCCAAATAAGCCTTATTATAATCAAGTAGATTTTTATTATTTTTATACTTTTGAATTAAAAAAAGGTAAATAGATTCAAAATTGAAATAATGGAAAAATTAGACACACCTATAAAGAGGAATAAAAAGCTGGAAAAAAAAATTAAAATGTGTAAGGTAAGAAATAATAAATAATAAAAAGGAAAACAAAATCATGTATAACTTTAGCTTATAATACAAAAGTTTTATAATAATATTGGAAGAAGATAGTTGATCGTATAAAGCAGATTGTGGGGTGAAAGTCCGGTCGGTCAATAAAGGTATCAAAATACTAAAAGAAAACTGTTCATTATTAACTAACGTTCAGTTCTCCTTTATATACAGACAGCCCTGACGAAGCTCTGCAAAGTTGGGCGAAACGTTGAATTGTATTCTTTTAATATTTTGATACCTTTATTATGCAACCCGGGCTATCTTCCTCCAATATATTAACAATAGTTATAGATTTTTTCATTTGTTGCAATTCCGTTTCTACTTCGTTTCAACAACAAGGAACAAAACCATATTATTTTAAATATATGTGTATATAGTTCACCGTAAAGATTTAAATATAAGAAGTTGGTCAGGGTTGCGGTCAAAAAAAGAACAAATAGTTTAAAACTATTTTAATGTCTGACGTTTCGCCCCATTTTGCAGGGCTTCATCAGGGCTAAAAAGATACAAAAAAAAAAAAAAGAAAACTGAGAATATTACAACAATAAGATCCAATAAGGTTATTTAAGCTAGGATAAATATTATGTAAAAATAAAGTGATAAGAAATTACATATAAATAAAAGGAAGGAAGACATAAAATGGTATTAATATAAAATAAACTTGAATTAACAATAAGAATAATAAATAAGTAACAATGGCAAGACAAAATTTTTTTAAAAAAATACGTAATATATACACTTAAAAAAGTACAGATGTACATAAAACAAAAACAATATCGGTAAAAAAAAGAAGAAGAAGAAAATAGAGATTAAATAAACGTCTTGAAAGAATAAATATAAATAAAATCATTTTATATCATTATTATTATTTTTATTTATATTTATTCTTTCAAGACGTTTATTTAATTTATACTTTATTCTTCTTTTTTCCCCGTATTGTTTTTGTTTTATGTATCCTGTAATTTTTTAACTGTATATTTCACATATTTAAGAAAAAAAAAATGCTCTTTCCATTGTTACTTATTTATTATTCTTATCATTGTTTATTCAACTTTATTCAATTTTATATTAATACTATTTTATGTCTTCCTTCCTTTTATTTATATGTATTTTCTTATCACTTTATTTTTACATAATATTTATCCTAGCTTTAATAACCTTATTGGATCTTATTGTTGTAATATTCTCAGTTTTCTTTTCTTTTCTTTTTTGTATCTGATGAAGTGGGGCGAAACGTCGGACATTAAAATAGTTTTAAACTATTTTTTTGTTTAGTTTCTAATCTTGCATCCTCTTCTATTCTTGACAATCTACCGAGGTGCCTGAAAAGAAGATGGCCACGAGACCAGCTAATGTAAAATATCTGTAAAAGAGTGCTGCCAATGGGTAGTTTCTCTACACGCCTGTAACACTCCAATTTAACTTAGATCAGATTTACTAAATGTATTATAATGTACAGTTGTACATAGCAATAAATAAATATTTAAAAAAAAGTTTACACCAATCACGTCCTTTGATGAAGAATGATCATTCTATACTTATAATTTTTCTTTATTTTATTTTAAATGAAACTTATTAATATTAACAATTGTATTAAAATATACACAACAAGTAAATTTGATGTAAGTTATACAATGATATGATACAGACATGTAGAGAATCTACTCATTAATAGAACTCCAATAGGAGAAGATCTCGAGACCATCTTCTTTTTCGACGGCTAGGACGATCAAACGAGGGTTTGGGCGAAATTTTAAATAGTTGAGCATTTCTATTTATAAAATAAGGAATTGCATAAAACTGCAAGGTTCGGTAGTGATGCTGAGAACAGCCTGCAACCTGCAACCTGTACCAGGTGAACCTATTGGAGATAATTAGCGGTGTGTTCGCGTGCCAGCGGTCCATTGTGCCAAGACCAAACAGGTGATGTGGTCTTCGAGATCCGCGGGCAGGTATCGGCGGCTAGATGAAAAGACCGGAGCCTCAGAAGTGCTCACGTGGGTTCACTGTGCACATTAAACCCTGATTTATGTTGGCCGGAGGTACCTCTGATAGTGGGATATCTTCTGGTCCAGTACCCTCTCTGCATAACAACGGCTCTCTGCTTAGATTCAATAATCCTTGCTCGGACCGACAATTAATTTTTAATTACAACCTGAGCAAGTGAAATATGGTGGGGGAGAGGAGACCACCTACTGAGTGTATCCGCTGTTGAGGGATTCATAGCTTCACTAACCCACCATTATCGGAACAGGTTGTATCTAAGGAAGAACGATCCAAACTCCTCGACGTCACTAAGCGGTCAATTCTTGAGCTATTTTGTAAAATCATGTGGGTTTAAAAATATTTTAAGCAATTACGAATACTTTGTAAATTTAATTGTTAGTCCTAGATAGGCGAGGAAGTGATAACAGGGTAGAATTCGTAAAGACATTATTGAAGTAGATAATTTAGAATCTACTAATTAACTATTAATTTACACCTCATATCCAACTACTAAAATTTATTGGTGGCTATTCTGCCCAGGTCAAATAATTTTTGTCAAATTAACCAATTTGTCACTTTTTCATTTAATTTTAAAAATTTTAATTACAATTTATCTTACAGTATTATCACTCACTATCAAAAATGGTTGTTATTAAATTTTTTTTTAATTAAATAAAAATATGGAATTTCTGGATTTCCTTTTTTTTGGGGGAAGTTTGATCATATTAATTTTCTTAATTTTTGACGATAAAAAACTTCCAAAGATAAATATAATCAATTCTGTATTTTTCTTTATTGTTGTACAACGTTTCGGGACGATTTTTCTATATCCATGCACTTTTGCTATCCTAAAAATAAGTTATTTTTATCAACAATATTCAGCCATGTCATATTGTGTATTTGTACTTATACTTACCTTATATATTGTCATGTTCTCAATTTAATAATTGAAACCATGTCATCCATATATAATAGTTGAAAATTGTTTCACTATTATTGTTTAATTAATAATATTATTATTGTTTATACAGCATTGTTTAATTAATTTTCTTTATTATTGGAACATTCATCTATATAGCACAAACCATTGCTATATATTGGACATTACCTCTTTGGACCATATCAACATGTCCAGTATGCTGTTTTGTTACCTATTTATTGATAATGTGTAATTTAAATTAAAATTGATGATTTTTTTTATAATTTGAATATTTATTATTCTAATTTATTTTCTCTGATTTTATATGTTTATATGGCTAATCCATTTAATATCGGCGTACAGCCCATCACACAACATAAACTGCTTAAAATGTAACTCTTGCTATATTAAAAGGAGCTATGTCGGAAAGTTATACATTGATATGTGTGTCTTCTCATTTCTTTGCTTTCTTTCAGATTAAAGAGTTCTGAAATAAAAATAAAAAATATCGGCGTAGTGTGTATTTAAATTAGTGTATTTTATTAGTTGGATATGAGGTGTAAATTAATAGTTAATTAATAATTATACCTGGGCAGAATAGCCTGCAAAAAATTTTAGTAGTTGGATGTGAGGTGTAAATTAATAGTTAATTAGTAATTTAGGTGTAAATTAATAGATTATTCCTTGAGGGTGGCCTGGTTGGCCGAAACGTCGGACATATAAAGACTATTTGAGAGTTAAATGGATAGAAATTATTTTATTTAAACAATAAAACCATTCTCGAATAAATTATAACATTATTTATCATCAAAATGTTTTTTAACTCATTTAAACATTTACTCATTTGTATGTTTTTTAAATTAATGTATGTATTTTTTTTTTACTTATTTACTAATTACTACTGTGACTATTTTAGTTTTAGATTTATTTCTACATTGCTCTTTATGGATAATTTCTTTTAATTTGTGTTAACGCATCACTGGGGAGGGAAGGCAAAAGAGAGTGGAATATCAAATGGAAAATTAACATATGAATGAATTTGTAAATTATAATATGGCTTTGTACGAGAAGAAGACAAATTATATGTACATAAGATAAAATAAAATTGTTATCAAAAAGAGAAAAAAAAAATTGAAATACATTATATTTAGTTTATAGAAGATTATTGTTTGAAAAAGAAAAAGGTAGGGGGAAAAAATTTATTCTTGTATTATTGTTAATATGTGGTGGTGTGCTTAAGTGCAGTCATGGGATATATGGGTACGCTGTGTTATGACAAGCATGGCCAAATAAAGTATTTCTCTCCAAATGCGTTTGTTTTGTTTTTTTCAAAAATAATTCAAAATTAAACAGAATATGTTCTTGAATAAAATATTGAACAACAGAACGGAGTTCTGCACCTTGATTATCATGTAGTACTTAAATAGAGTTCGAAAAAAATATATCTTGAAGAAAACTAACAAAGGATGGTATCTTAAGAGAACTGGGACGAAGAAACAAAAGACTAGAGAGTTGGGACTTTCGGTTCGGTACGCACTCGATAAATCTCATCCAATAACCAGTTTGGGCGGTTAGGGGGGAACCTCGGGGAAAGTTCCCAAAAATGCAAATCAAAATATTTTCGAAACATATATTACGAAAATATCAGGCATCCAAGTTATATAAACTAAATAGGCTGTATAGGTCATTGTGTTCAATTTTGGTTTAACAACCAACGATGTACAACCACATACCATTTTTTTCAGTTATTTATTGAAATTTACAACTGTATCGACAAAATACAACCAATAAATGTGTGGTGAATCTACCCTTTGGCAAAATTGTAATAACTTTTCTACATAGAAGGTCTCGGGGTCATATTCGTTTCAGGCACTTAGAAAGATTATCAAGAATTAAAGTGGAAGGTAGGTTAGAAACAAGTGGGTTTGGATGGTTTTGTAGTTTATCATGGAAGGATTGATATCTGGTTCTGGCAAAATCTGCTACATTGAGGTCCTGATCGATGACTTGATTTGAGAAAAAGTAAGGATTTTGGAATGTAAGGATTGGAGAAGAGAGGAATTCGATGGTTTAAGTGGAACCCCAAAGCTCAACTCTGTAAGTCCAGATAGACCTTATTATAGTCATGTAGATCAGTATTTTGTAATGAATTGGAAGTTTGGACCGTTTGTCTAGTAACAGCCGATTTCACTATCAGAGCTTAACCTAAGATCTCTTAAATCTATGTTAAAATAATAATTATCCGTTGCTCTATAAACGTTAACCTATATGATGGTAAACTTTGCCAGCCAATGATAGCCGGTCAAACTGAGATTTAGAGCAAATCTAAGTTTAAATAGATAACCATACAAAGAACCTTTAATAGTTCCAGTTTGATCTGTTATCTAGCGAAGGTGTATTCCATTTCTTTCCAAATTTAATAAAATGGATTTGATTAAGATAGACGATCCAACAGACGATGAAGATTTCAAATATTGCACAGACCATAATGAAAAGAAAATATTCCGTCAACGATCAAATCATTTTTACTGTCGTCGGATGAACAATTTATTGATGGATTTATTTATTTTCACAGTCAAAATTGGTTGTTGAATCAATTTTAAATTTAATTGGACCCCCAATTTCTAACATTAGGTATAGCAATCTCGGAGTTTGGCAGTTATATCAGTCATGGGTAACCAGGTAAACTGTAGACCAGAAGCCGGTCGCTTAGTTACCGGAGTTGTTCCAAACTCTTGGTTAAATCTTAGTTTACCGGAGACTTGTGCAACCGGCCCTTAGTGTAGTAGTCGGAATCGAAGTAGAGTAAATTTGCTAAAATATGAGCCCTAATAAAGTTATTTACTTTAAATAGTTCTCAAGATATAGCTTTTTAAAAAGCAAAATTTCTTAAAAATCTACTGAAAGGTTAGTAGTTAGTGAATTTATTTTTAAAAATCTACATCTCAAAAACCGTTTGACGTTCAGATGTCTATTAGCACTCAAATTAAAGCTAGTTTAATGAGCTATAAAGTAGTTTATGATGTTTATATTCGTAGGAATAATAGTTTACATGAAATTTGCTAAAATAAATGGATGTATACTAGTTCGGACAAATTTGCATTTGCCAAATTTATACTCATATGTGAATATCACAAAAACTGCTACCCCTACGAAGATAAGTGTCCATAAACTACTTTATAGAAAGTTAAATTTCCATATATGCGTTTTATGGATCTAGAGATATATTTTTTCAATAATCCAACATTTTATACGAACAACTAGAAATTAACATTTTGTGAGTTTATTTTGTCAAATATTATAAAAACTATTACTCCTACAAAGATAAACATAGTCACTATTTTATAGTAAATTTAACTAGCTTTAATTTGAGCGCTGGCAGACATCTGTAAGTCCAATGGTTTCTGAAATGAAGTTTTTCTAATTAACTTGTTTCTTTTTACTATTAGAAGACAATTGTTAGTTTTATTTAAGTGTACCAATATCATTATTTTTTGTTATTAATTTTACTTTCCTCTTTTATTAAGAAGCATTATTCTTATCTATTTATTGTATTATTTTTTTCTTTTAATAATAACATTGTATATAGTTAGGGGTATCTTTTGTACAAGACTATACCCCCCTCCACCATAATCAACTGTTAAAAAATATATATATATAATATAACTGTTATATGAACCATGTAAGGCCCACCAGGCCGATCTGGTATAAAATAAAATATATAATATATATGGTATTCCGTACTGGTCATTACCATCCGCCACATCTCCATCCAAATCATACCGTCATCCTTCTTGTTATCCTGTATCGAGTAGTCAACCCTGTATAGAGTCATGTAACAATTAAAACTCTCCTTAAGGTGGGTGAGCCGCGGACTAGAGACCCGGCAGACTGCTGGTCGCCGCGAACCGTTAGCTCACCTTCTCCAGGGTTCCAGCTGTCATCATTAAACAAGTCAGCGCTTGTAAAAAATATAATACACTCATTAAAAACACAATTAAAAATATAATGTTTACTTCATATTATTTTTTTTTTAATTATTTATTTATTGTAATTTACAACTGTATAAAATAATACAACAGGTAAATATGTAGTATGTTTCATATACACTTGAAAATCTTGGGAAGGAACCACCCATTGGTGGTACTTCAAACATTAATTTAAACTAGAAGGTCTCGTGGCCATCTTCTTTTCAGACGCCTCGGAGGATTATCAGGGATTGTTAAGGATGAAAGATTAAGAATTAATGGGTTAGGCTGGTTAAGGAGTTTGGAATAAAAAGACGCATATCTGTTTTGGGTCAAATCTGCAACGAATGGGATGGTAAGGTCTTTATGAATGAGTTTATTTGTGACGTAATAAGGAGCATCAAGGATTTTACGTAGGATTTTGGATTGTAACGATTGGATGCGGGAAGAATTTGATGGTTTGGTGGAGCCCCAGAGCTCAATTCCATATGTCCAAATTGGTCTGATTATTGTAGTGTATACTAATTTTTTGTAGTAAATGGGAAGTTTAGAGCGTTTGTCAAGTAAGTGTTGTAGGAATCGGAATCTACGAGCAGTTTCTTGTCGTTTCAGTCTTGTGTGTGGATTCCAAGTAGGTCTCTTGTCAAGATGGAGTCCTAAGTATCGAATCTGTTCAACAGGTGTTAGTGGTGTATCTAGAAAGGATACTGTAGGACAGGAGGGCAGAGGTTTACGACGGAGAGTAAAGGTGATCTGGTGGGATTTTTCAGGATTTATTTTGATTCTCCAGTTTTTACACCATTCTTCAATAGATGTTATGTGTGCCTGTAGTGTTTGTGATGCATTAGTTGGGTCGTTGTTTACAGAAAGTATACATGTGTCGTCAGCGTATGTTGTTAGCACTGTGTTAGGGTGGGTTGGGATGTCAGCTGTATAAACCGTATAAAGAATGGGACCTAAGATACTACCTTGGGGAACACCGGCGGACTGAGAAAAGAGAGAGTAGGCTAGGTTATGATTTACTTTAAAGGTTCTATCAGTGAGGTAGGAGCGGATTATAAGGAAATATGTTGGGGGTAGGAATAGACGAAGTTTATAGAGCAGACCTGGATGCCAGACTCGATCAAAAGCTTGTTCAACATCGACGAAGACTTCCGTGCAGTCATATTATTTTTATTTTTAAATCAAATCTTATTTCGGAACATGGGACTTGTTTTCAGGACTCGGTAAGTCAATAGAAGCATTCCATATCTTTTAATGAAAACCAGGTGTAATTACAATTCGAAACTGATGAGTCTGGCAGGTATAGGTAGGGGGAATAAAAAAAGGAGGCTGTTTCAAAACTTTAAAGAAACATTAATTTTTCATTCGGAGCTCTATATTTTAAAAACTACCAACAACAATAGAAAATCTAAAAGAACATTATCTAAGGAAGAGTAAATTTGCTGAAATATTAGCCCTAATAGAGCTATTTACGTCCAATAGTTCTCGAGATATAGCTTTTTAAAAAATCTTCTGAAAGATTAGTAGTTAGTTAATTTATTTTGAGAAATCAATATCAGATGTCTATTAGCACTCAAATTAAAGCTAGTTTATAGATTTATTTATTGATAGATATTACAATCTGCCACACAGTTGTGGGCAATAGGTAATA
>NW_027115129.1:1286185-1300687 GCF_000696795.3 Halyomorpha halys
AAATTTAACTTCCTATAAAGTAGTTTATGACACTTATCTTCGTAGGGGCAGTAGTTTTTATGATATTCACATATGAATATAAATTTGGCAAATGAAAATTTGTCTGAACAACTATAAATCAATTTATTTTAAGTAATTTCATGTAAACTATTACTCCTACGAAGATAAACATCATAAAATACTTTATAGTTCATTAAACTAGCTTTAATTTGAGTGCTAATAGACATCTGTACGCAAATGGTTTTTGAGATATAAATTTTTACGAAACGTTGCTTTTTAAAAAGCTATATCTCTGAAAATATTTACCTTAAATAACTCTATTAGGGCTCATATTTTAGCAAATTTACTTTCATCTTTAAATGACTCTCTCTCTTAGGTTTTCTTGTGTTGTTAATACTTTTTACGATATAGAGCCCCGAATGAAAAATTAGTTTTTTTATCGCTTTTAAACAGCCGCCATTTTTTATTCCCTCTACCTATACTTGGCAGACTCATCAGTTTTGACTAGTAATTATACATAGTTTTCATTAAAGTAATAAAAAATTGGGGTTAGATAACTGCCTTTTTTTCATCCCGTCAATGTTGGTTAATAATAAATAGTTTTCTTTTACAATTTTGATAGCTTTATTGACTGCCACCCGGATTATCTTCCTACAATCTACATCATATGGTCAATTATCTTCTTGCAATATTACTCAGATAGTTAACCATCCTGTTATAATGTGCAGCGCGAATTCGATTGAAAAATTTCAGTTGAAGATACAGTAGCTCAAAGTATCTTGTTAAAGCGTGAGATTGTAGATGAGTATCTGCTAGTGTCCATTAGTCGAACTAGGGAGGGACATCGGATACCCGATCTATGAGGTAATAGGATAATCCGTCGGAATAAGCAGCCGGATCTAATGGAGGTTTTTTATCACTAGAGGTCGCTATGAGCAGGCTGACAGCTCGCACACAACAAGGCACTCAAAAAAATAAAAGTAACCACGATTGAAAAGGATTTAATGGAGTGTGCCTGTATCGCTCTGTTTGTTCCCTCTCCAACACTTCCACTCCTCTCCTGTTTTTTCTCTTTGCCCATCACAGCTATCTCTTTCTCTTAAGCATCCTTCTTCTCTCTTTGTCTTTGTTCTTTTTTTTGTTCCTCTCTGGTAGAAGTGAGGCCTCTACACAGAACCCCACTTCTGGGAGATCCACCGACAAAAAGACCCTTTTCGGTCAACAGTCGATAGAGAAGGCACAGAATGAATATACAGTATTTTTTAATTCAACAACTTGATAACATTGTTAGACGTGCTCTTTAGACTCATTTTACAACAATTTTAAATTAAATTAAAAAAAAAAAAGTTGAAGTACGATGTTATATAAGATTTTTTTATTTATTTATTTAATGTAATTTACAACTGTACAAAATAATAAATACAATAAGTAAATATGTTGTATGTTTCATATACACTTGAAAATCTTGGGAAGGAACTACCCATTGGTGGTACATCAAACATTAATTTAAATTAGAATGTCCAAACTTCGTGGCCAACTTCTTTTCAGACGCCTCGGAGGATTATCAGGGATTGTTAAGGATGAAAGTTTAAGAATTAATGGGTTACGATGGTTAAGGAGTTTGGAATGTCTTTTCATCAAGGATTGTAAGTAGGATTTTGGATGCAGGAGGAATTTGATGTTCTGGTAGAGCCCCAGAGCTCAATTCCATATGTCCAAATTGGTCTGATTATCGTAGTGTATACTAATTTTTTGTAGTGAATGGGAAGTTTAGAGCGTTTGTCAAGTAAGTGTTGTAGAAATCGGAATCTACGAGCAGTTTCTTGTTGTTTCAGTGTTGTGTGTGGATTCCAAGTAAGCCTCTTGTCAAGATGGAGTCCTAAGTATCGAATCTGTTCAACACGCGTTAGTGGAGTATTTAGAAAGGATACTGTAGGACAGGAGGGCAGAGGTTTACGACGGAGAGTAAAGGTGATCTGGTGGGATTTGTCAGGATTTATTTTGATTCTCCAGTTTTGACAGCATTCCATCAATAGATGTTATGTGTGTCTGTAGTGTTTGTGATACATTAGTTGGGTCGTCGTTTACAGACAGTATACATGTGTCATCAACGTATGTTGTTAGGATTGTGTTAGGGTGGGTTGGGCTGTCAGCTGTATAAACCGTATAAAGAATGGGACCTAAGATACTACCTATATAGGATTAAAAGAGAGGTAAAAAAATAATAGATATGCTTGTATGGGATGTAATGAGATGATTAAATATTGTTAGTAACGAAATACAAATACAAGAGAATAATAGTAACTAAACTACATTATTTTTTGGGTGGCGGTCAATAAAGCTAGCAAAATAATTAAAGAAAACTAGTTATTGCTAATCAACGTTTCGCCTCACTTTGCAAGGCATCGTCAGTGCTAAATGAAAACATTATAAGAATTGAGAGAGCATAAAATAAATATACAGAGGAAATACAATAATATGAAAAATATTTTTTTTGTTAATAAAATATATAAAATAAATAATAATAATTTAAGGAAGTAAACATATAGATGAACTGGAAACTAGTTAGTAATAAATACAATCAGGTGTGGTAGAACTCTAAATACAGAACTAGAGTAATAAATTGTAGAAAAATAATCGTTAGAACTAGTTGTAAATATGGTAAAGGTATGTGTAAAAGGTAAACAAAAAGTGGTGTAACTATGGCAAAAGTGAGGTATAGAAACAAGTAATAGAAAATATTTTAAAAAAATAATATATTAAAAAACAAAGCAGAAAGTATTTGTCAGATTGAAACAATGATGAAAACTGGCAATCGATGTCCGCTATAGTTCAGAAATGGAGTAAGACTTGGGGGGAAGGATAACTTTTAGTTTATGAAGATAGATAAATGAAAGGAAATGGATATAGAGGGTGGGAGTCGAGTAAAATAGTCTTAAATTCAGTGCTATGAGCGTTTGATGAAGTTTAGGATGTGTCTGTAAGTGAGGGAGTTCTGTTGTTGGCAAGTTTTTCTTCAAGATTAATACAGGGGACCTGAGATATTAGGCGTTTTTGGTGATTGGGGGCAGTAGCTAGGATGGAGGCTCTGTTAATGTCAAAAGTATGATTTAAAGTCAAAGCATGTTCAGAGAGTTTGGAAGCTAGTTGGTTATGGGAATCTATGGGTGATTTATGTGGTGATATTCGGGCTTTCAGGTAGTTTTTGGATTCGTCGACATACGCTGACTTTCAAGCATGGATGGAGTATTTGGTACATGTTATTGGAGCGCTATGGAAGGCTAATAGGGTCTTTCAAGATAGCAAAAAGATGGGAAAGTTTATTGTAGGATTTTAGACCTAAACGTAAGTTAAGGATGGAACATCGTAATGACTTCTGAATATTGTGAGATAGGGCAGGCATAAGCCTTCCATACCCTTCCAAGATATTGGCTTGTTAAATAAGTTCGTAAAGTTTATTGAAAACTTCAGATTCTTGTAAATATTTTTAATCAATTATACATGCCCCATTTTGATCTATTACATGATACAAAGATGGCAATTTGAGGTAATGTTTTAATTCCGTCCTCCCAGAACTTCTCAATTTTTTCGTAATGAACTTCTCTATGTGCGTTTTGCAGTTCTCGAGCGAGTTAAAGTGTTTTCCGTTAAGAGAGATTTGAAGGGCCCGATATAAGTGAAGAACTGTTGGGGTAAGGTCTGGTGAATAGGGTGGGTGGGGGTTCACATCCCGGCCAAACTCCAATAATTTCTGCGGGTCTGCAAAGATACGTGAGGATGGGCGTTATCGTGAAGGAAAACTATGCTTTTGCGATCAGTCAATGGTAGACGCTTTGGCTCAACTTGACGCTTGCATGAGATATGTTAAGCGTTTCTGCGATATACCGTGTCGTAGAGTGAGGGTTGTCTGTGACCAATGCTTGAATTTGGTCAACAGTTGAAGGACGACCCGAGCGCTTTGCGTCTTCCAAGTTAAATATTTCGGTTCTGAACCGAGCAAACCACTTACGGACGGTGCTTTCTCCTAAGGCATCATCGCCATACACATTGCACATTTTGTTAACCGTCTGTGCAGCGGATTTTCCTTTTCGGAAATGAAGAATCATTAAATGACAAAAATGAATTTTTTTCTCTTGCATTATGAGCAAGCAAAACACCGCTTAAGGATAAGGAATCCCGGGTGAAACTGATGCATAAAAGCACCTTAACTAATCCTTTTTTAGAATTTGCAAACATTATTGACCAAGTAAACATGTTTTTATAAACACAGAGAGGATTAAATTGAAATATGGAAAACCCTTCCGAACTTATTTTACTACCCAATAGTTTACCATATTTGATGTTCCTCCCCTAATTTTAACTCAGCCTATATATTTTATAACAAATTTAAATTAAATTTGAATAATGTTGCAGTACAAAGATACAGAAGAAAAAAGATAAGATAAAAATATTATAATAGTGGTCACAAGGCTGAATCCCACCGTGTTCGCCAAACCACAATCCCAAACCGATGCTTGTTACTTTTTTTAACAAACGTTTTTAGGTTTTTTTGAGTTCGTAGCAAGTGGCAAACGTTTGTTTCCAGCTTCAGAATATTTCTTTATTTTTTTCTTAGTTCTCAATTTGTTCATTTTTTTACGATACTAAAACATTAGATCTCGAGAAAGAAATATCGATTTCTCTCGGCCAACAGTGCTCTGTAATGGTCATATCGATTTATACACTTAGGCTCTTTAGGTTGTATCCTTTAAATATGATGTTCAGCTCCGAATGTAAGAGGTTGTCTTATAATTTAGAGATTTTCTCGTTTTATTTAAATGCCACTGGTCAACCTTCGCAGTATGACATATCACAAGTATTACATTATATCTCAATTTATAATAAATCTCGCGTTATTTTTTTTACATTTACATAAACTATATCAAGTGAAATTATTTTATATTTTTATATCAATCATAATATTTATTTACTAATTTTACGAATCTATTATTATTTTTACTAGTAAAGAAGAAAAACCATGAAGCATGAAGTAGTAACCCTCACCTACCTGATTTTCACATTTTTAGATGAAGGCGGACATTTTCGAACTCTCCATTCTGCTACATACTTTTTTTTTTTTTTTTATTTAATGTGATTTACAACTGTATAAAATAATACAACAGGTAAATATGTAGTATGTTTCATATACACTTGAAAATCTTGGGAAGGAACCACCCATTGGTGGTACTTCAAACATTAATTTAAACTAGAAGGTCTCGTGGCCATCTTCTTTTCAGACGCCTCGGAGGATTATCAGGGATTGTTAAGGATGAAAGATTAAGAATTAATGGGTTAGGCTGGTTAAGGAGTTTGGAATAAAAAGACGCATATCTGTTTTGGGTCAAATCTGCAACGAATGGGATGGTAAGGTCTTTATGAATGAGTTTATTTGTGACGTAATAAGGAGCATCAAGGATTTTACGTAGGATTTTGGATTGTAACGATTGGATGCGGGAAGAATTTGATGGTTTGGTGGAGCCCCAGAGCTCAATTCCATATGTCCAAATTGCTCTGATTATTGTAGTGTATACTAATTTGTTGTAGTGAATGGGAAGTTTAGAGCGTTTGTCAAGTAAGTGTTGTAGCAATCGGAATCTACGAGCAGTTTCTTGTCGTTTCAGTCTTGTGTGTGCTACATACTAACAGTGAATTTTTTGTTATTTCACCAAATTTCGAGTGTTTCTTTTAGGTCTCTAAACATTATAATATTAAAGAGATAATTATTTCTTTTACTGAAGACAAAATATTTTAGTTTGTATACATACCTTTTTATAGCACATTTATTTTTGATATAATAATATGGTACATGCGGAGTATATACTTTTACTATACTAGGGGTATTCATGATCTTCAGTTTAACACATTAAAGCGTGTAAAGTGAAAAAAGTTATGTTAAATGGAGAAATATTTTCTTCTTTTACCATGTTTAAACGATATAACATGTAACATGGCTGAGAGTCTGTTTACTAGGTCTGTTAAATGGATAATGACGTCATGCATCGTCGTGTTAGGTTACTTGCACGTAATTTGTGTTTTGATTGTCATGGATTTATTTTGGACTTTTTTAAACAAGATAATCAGAAGCCAAATCTTCACATTTCTACTTTGCAATTTCTTTAGGCATGTTGTAATTATTTACTGTAATCAAAACTTAAAAGTAAACGATAACATGAAGTTTTGGAAGGAAAGGTTATAAAACAAGTTGTTCAGAAAATCCGCTAGGAGCTCTCATGCATTTACCATTTAAGATGACTTTAAATATGGCTGCTCACAATGGTATACTTATAACATTTAACATGGTAAAACATTTTATATTTAACACAATATCATGAATACCCCTAATATAAATAGTGAAAAGACTAAATATTTGAAAATCTCTCGACATACCGGGGAGAGAAGAGATATTGTGGATGTGGGGAAAACATGTTTTATGTTTCACAGCTGCAGTACCTTCAAGTACCTGGGAGGAGTTGTGACGGAGAACAATAATTTAGAAGTAGAAATTAAGGAAAGAATGGTAGCAGGAACCAGATGATTCTATGCCCTGCAAAAAGCTCTCCGATACAAAAGTCTTTCCAAGAAAGGAAATATTTGTTATACAAAACAATAATTAGGCCATTACTAATGTATGGCAGTGAGGCGTGGACTCTGACCAAGGAAAACAGAAGAACTCTGGAGAAAGAAGAGTCCTGAGAAAGATCTTCGGTGCCTACTCCTTCCTTAACGGTCAGGTCAGCTAAAGACCTGGACATAATAACGAGGAAAATGCACTTGGCGCCCTGATATTATAGTAATATGTTCTTTCACTAGGAGCGGCTGGAGTAAGCAATGATTTGAGGGCTACATTAAACCTTTGAATTCCTATCGTATCCAATCCTTAAAATCCTTAATGCTCCTTACATTGTCAGGAATCTAGTCATCCATCAGGACCTCAATGTTCCATATGTTGCCGATTTGGCCAGAACCAGATACCAATCCTTCCATGATGAACTTCTCAAGCTTCCAAATCCACTTATTTCTAATCTCGTTTCCCCTTCATTACCTGGTAATCCTTCTAAGCTTCTGATAAAAAAGATGGCCTCGAAATCTTCTTCTCTAGAAATGTTATTGGAATAATAATACATTTTTGACATGTCTATACCATGTACCATTGAATAACTAACATGAAATTTGCTAATAGTATATATTTTAATACAGTTTTTTTTTTTAAATTTATTTATTGATATTTATAACATTAACTAAATACATCAAATAAATTTGAGGAAATCATAATGGTATGGTACAATCATGTAGAGAAACTACCCATTGGTAGCACTCTAAAAACATTTTTACCATGTAAGGTCTCGAAGCCATCTTCTTTTCAGAGGCCTCGGAGGATTTTCCGGAATATAAGAGGAAGCAAGATCAGATACTAATGGGTTTGAGTGGTTAGGGAGTTAGTAATGGAAGGATTGATATCTGGTTCGGATAGATCGGTTACAAATGGAACATTAAGGTCTTTAAGTATGATTTTATTTGAGAAAAAGTAGGGAGCATTTAGGATTTTGGATTGTAAGGATTGGATACGAGAGGAATTCGATGGTTTAGTGGAGCCCCAAATCTCAACGCCGTTTGTCCAGAAAGGCCTTATAATTGTCATGTAAATCAGTCTTTTGTAATGAATTGGCAGTTTGTCTAGTAGGTGCTGTAATAGTCGATAATACTATTTTAAATATCAATAAATACATAAATAAAAATAAATATAAGTTTCTTATGACTTTTCGTTTTAGGCTTTTCTCCCTCTTATATACACCAAGACTTATTTGCAATTAGGTAACCTCAAAACTGATAATTTTGTACGATTCCAATGATTTCTCTTATTATCTGTTTCATGTATATATTAGTAAAAACTAAAGGTGAACTTCACTAGTAATGTTCCATACAGAATTATGTTTTCTTCTTCTATTTTTTGTTCTAGTTTCAGAACAAAATTCATTGCTAGCCCGTCGGGACTTCAAAGAATTTCGGGTAACCAACCTTTCTAACAACTCTACCTTTCTCCTGGAATGAAAGAAAAGCTGTCAATAAGCCCCTTGAGAATGTAATAAAAGAAAGGACAGTGACAGTTCTGGAGGGTGTCCTTAGGTCAAGATCCCGAGGGTGGCACCAGGCTGTCTGGTCCTGCCCCAGGTGCTAGACTGTATGTCGCCTCCACACCTGCTCTCGTCGGCGGTCCTTTGAGGAGGTGAGCAGGACAATGCCCAGTACCTTGGAAGCTCTAACTGAATAAGGGCAAAGGACAAGGATAATCGAGCAACAAGTAAACAATAGTCTTCTTTCAAATTCTCAATACCCAAAAAGGGACGCAAACTGCACTAGTTGTACAAGAGCCCAAGAGGAGAAAAAAATCAGTTATTCTACACCAATTTTTGATTACTTTAATAAAACTTACGAATAGTTACTGGTCAAAATTGATGAGTCTGCCAAATATAAATGGGGGCAATAAAAAATAGCGAATTTCTCAAAACGTTAAAAACAATAATTTTTCATTTCAACTCAATATCATTAAAACTACTTACAATACTAGAATACCTAAGAGAACGTAATTTAAATTAGAGCAAATTTTCTTTCATAACATTCATCTTTATAGGGGTAGTAGTTTTGCATTTCTTTTTTAATGTAATTTTGTCCGGACAAGTAGAAATCAATATATTTTAGCAAATATCATGAAAACTATAACTCCTTTAAACATAAGTATGATAAACTACTTTATAGCACATTTAACTAGCTTTAATTAGAGTGCTAATAGATATCTTGACGTCTAATAGTTCCTGAGATATAGATTTGCCAAAATAAGGTCACTTTATGAAATGTTACTTTAAGAAAAGCTCGAGTAGCTCGAGAGCTATTGAACGTAAATAGCTCTATAAGGTTTCATATTTTAGCAAATTTAATCTACTTGAAATGATGTTATATTAAGGCTTTTAGTTTTGTTGGTCATTTTAGCGATATGGAGGTCTTGATGCAAAATTATTTTTTTTAACGTTCTGAAACAGCTGCCATTTTTTATTCCCCCTACCTATACTTGGCAGACTCATTAGTTTTGACTAGTAATTATACATAGATTTCATTAAAGTAATCAAAAATTGGGGTGAAATAACATACTTTTTTCATGTTCTGGGCTCTTGTATTAAATACAAAGCCGAAAACGTCGAAGAGTGAAATAAACATATATTGAATGTAAAGGTTTATTTGAAATGTTTTATTGCTATTAAAAATACAGATAATTGGAGAATCTACCCATTGATAGAACTCCAATAACATTTTTAGGGAAGAAGATTTCGAGGCCATCTTCTTTTCAGTCGTCTTGGAGGATTATCAGGTACTGAAGGAGAAGGTTAGAAACAAATGGGTTTGGGTGGTTGGATAGTTTATCATGGAAGGATTGGTATCTGGTTCTGGCCAAATAGTCAACATATTGTACATCCTGGTGGATGTCTAGATTAACAACAAAGGAAGGAATATTAAGCAATTTGGATTTTAATAATTGGATACGAGAGGAATTCGAAGGTTTAGTGGAGCCCCAAAGCTATACGGAGTTCAGATATGGCTTATTACAGTCATGTAGATCATTCTTTTGTAATGGATTGGAAGTTTAGACCGTTTGTCTAGTAAGTACTGTAATAGTCGGATTACCTGCAGTTATGTTCTCTCAGCCTTTAATGTGTTAATGACATTAAAAAGTAAATATTGGAATATTTATGTTACATTCCCCTTGAAATTTATTTTATTCCACATAAACCTTAAAGATCTGCTCATTTTACAGTCGGAGCAACATATCCTTAAAACTACTGACCATAATAAAACACTATATAGCACATTATTTAAGGTAGATTAAATTCTCTAATATATGAGCCCTAATATATATCTGTGCGTCAAATAGTTCCTAATATACACTTCATAAAAGAAACCATAATTAAGTATTTTGGATTTTAATGATTGGGTACGAGAGGAATTCGGAGGTTTGGTGGAGCCCCAAAGCTCAACTCCGTATGTCCAGGGCTTATTATAGTCATATAGATCAGTCTTTTGTAGTGGATTGGGAGTTTAGACTGTCTAGTAAGTGCTGTAATAGTCAGAATCTGCGTGTAGTTTCCTTTCTTTTCAATCTTGTGTGAGGATTTCAAGTCAGTCAAGTTTGTCCAGATGTAGACCGTTTGTCTAGTACAGCTCCTTAATCCTAAGTAGATTAAAAAAAGTTTTTTTTTAAGAAAAAATAGCAGGCGATAATATTTTGGTGTTCAAATCAAAGTGCACACGTGTAAAGGAAATTTTTAACTTAACCCGATCTATAGGCAAGTTATTGTAACCTCTGTGGTTTTTACACTTTCGATATCGGATAATCTAATTCCATTGGGAGTGTTCATAATATATTTTGTTGGAATTAGAAATACATAATATCTATTGTATAAATCATTTAATTCTGTAAAACTAATTTAATTAATACTGAGGTGTAGATAGTTGACCGTAGATTAATGCTTGGAGAAGATTGTCGGGGGGTGCGGTCAGCAAAGAACAACATAAATAAACAAAACCATATTTATTTATTTTATGCCGACGTTTCAGGATATTATATTTCATCTTTCACTGTTTTCAATTTACTACCATACAATTCCACAAATATCAATCAATTAAAAATTTTGTACTATTAAATTATCAGTTATCAATTTTTTATCATTTATGATTTAATTCAATATTTTGTATAATTCTAAATTTGTTTGTATACTATTCCTTTTCAATTGTATGTTACTCTAAATTTTGTTGTTATCTCTTTTGTTCTATAGCCCTGATGAAGACCTGAAACGTCGGCATAAAATAAATATTTTTTTATTGGTTTTGTTTATTTATGTTGTTCTTTGCTGACCGCACCCCCCGACAAACCTCTCCAAGCATACAAAGAATATTTTTTTATTTTTATTTTGAATTTTTTCTCTAATAAATGATCAATCTTATGGTTTTAACCAATTAACATTAAACTTTCAAATTTCCAGTGTACAATTGAATTAAATAAATGAAAATAGCTGATATTTTTATACCATTGTATTTGCAAACTTTTCAGTATTTCGAACACTTTCCTACAGCAATTAGTTCGCGTTACCAAGATTATACGGTACATCAGCAAATATAAACTATTTTCGGGTGCAAGGCTCTGCAATGGCCAAACCTCGAGGCACACGAACCCCACCTGCGGTCGACGGACAACCCATTTACATTGAAAATCTTTTTCAAATAGGTTGAGCCCCAAATTATTTGTAGGCCTGAACTTGAGTCCTCAGTGAAAAGACGTGGCATTGAAGTGGGTTGGGTATCCTGACTATTGTCCTCAGAAAAGAACCTCCTCAAAGGACATCCGACGAGAGCAGGTGTGGAGGCGACATACAGTCTAGCACCTGGGGCAGGACCAGACAGCCTGGTGCCACTCGGGGGATTTTGACCTAAGGACACCCTCCACAAATGTCACAGCCCCTTTCCTTTATTACTTCCTTGAAGGGTTTTGAAATTTTTTTATTTCATTTTATGAAAGGAACAGTAAACATCGTCACGGTAGAACCTGCCCCTCTGATGTGCCGACACGGTAGAACATCACTCTATATAGAACTAATAGTAAAAAAACTAGAAAACCGGATAGGAAGCCCTACTGTCTTCCTACAATCTACTTCATACGATCAACTATTTTCCAATACATATATGTAAGATATAGATCAAGCATATTCCGTTGAGTTCTATATTTGTTTTACTGAAAGTACTGAAAAATCAAAGATAAGTTAAAAAAATAAAGTCAATTTTTCATTCGGAGTTCCATATCTTTGAAACTACATCCAATAATTGAAATCCTAAGAGAATATAATGAGGTGTTGATAGTTTACCGTATATTAATGATTGGAGGAGTTTGTCGGGGGGTGCGGTCAGCAAAGAACAACATAAACAAACAAAACCATATTTATTTATTTTATGCCGACGTTTTCGACCGAGTTTCAGGTCTTCATCAGGGCTATAGAACAAAAGAGATTGCAACAACATTTAGAGAAACATAAAATTGAAAAAGAATAGTATACAAATTTGGAATTATCCAAAATATTGAATTGAATCTTAAATGATATAAAATTGATAACTGATAATTGAATAGGTAAAAAATTTAATTGATTGATAATCGTGGAATTGTATGGTAGTAGATTGAAAACAGTGAAGATGAAATATAATATATAAGATAATAATATAATATAGAAGATGTGTATAATGCGCGTAGTGTAAAAAGCTGAAAATCTTGCATTGTTTGTATACTATTCCTTTTCAATTTTATGTTTCTCTAAACGTCGTTTTATATCTCTTTTGTTCTATAGCCCTGATGAAGACCTGATACTCAGGTCGAAACGCCGGCATAAAATAAATAAATATGGTTTTGTTTATCTACGTTGTTCTTTGCTGACCGCACCCCCCGACAAAATTCTCCAATCATTAATCTACGGTCAACTATCTACACCATTACGAAAACTATGTATAATTACCAGTCAAAATTGATCAGTCTGCCAAGTATAGGAAGGTGGAATGAAATATGTTGACTGATAATTTTACATAGTTTTCATTAAATTATTAAATATTGGTATGAAATGACTGACTTCTCTTCTTGGGCACTTGTTCCGATAGATTAATTAACATATTACATATTAAATATAAAATCGATATTATTATCTCGCGCTTTCGTATCGATTTATTTTAAGTTTTAGAATTTCTGCTCATAAGGTTTATATATTCAAATAAATTTAATTCTTCTATGAATTAAATTACATGTATAGTGTAATTACAATTACTTTACACAATTACAGATCTTACGATTGCTTTAGTGCAATTGTTCTTCAAAGCTACTCCTATTTGATGTTGGAGACTATGTAACAGATATCATAGTGTAATTTTAGTGCAACTGAAACATATAATTGAAGATATAAATAAATTACCCCTATAATAATTTCTGCTCAACTCTATTACGAATCGACATGTTGTTTACTCGGATTCGCTAAACTGTTATCAATTTATCTTATTTATTATTTAATTAGTTTATTTATTTATTATAAAGTTATCAATTTATAAAATATAAAGAGGTGTAGATAGTTGACCGTAGATTAACGATTGGAGAAGTTTGTCGGCTAAACTATTCCTTTTCAATTGTATGTTACTCTAAATGTTGTTGTTATCTCTTTTGTTCTATAGCCCTCATGAAGACCTGAAACTCAAGTCGAAACGTCGGCATAAAATAAATAAATATGGTTTTGTTTATTTATGTTGTTCTTTATGATGTGTATATCTTTTATTGGATGAAGATAGTCCTGGTGTTGGTCAATAAAGCTATCAAAATAGTAAAAGAAAACTATTTATTCTTAACCAACGTTTGGTCCCACTTTATGTCTAGATTTATACTGAGAACTTATATCACTTCTGGTTATATTTATTAATAACTTTTCTACAATCTACCAACATGAATATTTCCTCATATTGTTATTATTAATATTTCATTATTTTTTTAATATAATTTTTAAACTTAACAATTGTTTCGAAATATTTTATATTTTTAAAGTTCTGTTAATTCTAAAATTTTTGTATCTCGTTTTTTTCTCATTAAGCCCAAAACCCTGCCAATTGGGGCCAATAATTACGTTGGTTAACAATAAATTGTTTTTGTTACTATTTTGAAACCTTTATTGACAGCCACCCAGACTATCTTATTATATTTTTTAACTTTAAGGTGGCAACAGAACGGTTTCAGTCCAATAAGGGCGTGAGAATTTCACCATCTGTAAGGAATTGTAAAAGTGACAGTAAGTATTGGAGATTAAGTCTGATTCCAAGCTCGAGCAGGTAGAAAAAATAAATGGGGGGGCCACGTTTCCAAATTTAGCTATGTCTACAAACAGACGTACCGCCAAAGAGCCCAAGAGGAGGAAAAAAACATTTATTTCACACAAATTTTTAAATATTTTTATGAAAACTATGTACAGTTTATGATGGATTATATAAAAAAAAAAAAAACAAAGATAGGTAAAGTGAAACGAAACGTAAATATAAGCAAAACTAGATGGTTAATAATAAATAAACAAAACAGAAATAGTACTACATCTAATATATGAAATAACAATTGAAAGAAGATAGTTGGACCATATAAAGTATATTGTAGGAAGATAGTCCGGGTGGCGGTCAATAAAGCTATCAAAATAGTAACAAAAACATATTTATTAACCAACGTTTCGTCCAACTTTTCAGGACTCCATCAGGGCCGTCAGATTAAAATAAAGATGATAGCTGAACTTCTGACATGACAACTCAGCTATTTAATTTAATTACTCATAAATGATTAATTTATAATTTAACAAATTATTTAGTTTCATTAAACTAAAATTAAAGAAAAATAACTAAAAAAATAAATAAATGAAA
>NW_027115129.1:1300747-1301580 GCF_000696795.3 Halyomorpha halys
TTTAAAGTGAAAATAAAAATTAATAATTATTAAAATTGAAATATATAGAAGTATTCAAATAGTAAACCAATGATTATTTTGTTTCTTTATTTATTAAAATATTAGAAACCCTAATATTCAAAACGCTGTGCTACACCAACTGTATTAGGTTAAAAGTACACAGCATACTTCAATATAGTCAAGCAATTTTATAAATCTTATAAAATATAGTCAGAGTATACTTAAAATATATAATAGAAATATATGATTTTTTTTTGGTTTTATCATGTTTCTTTGTTTATTTTATTCTTTAAGTACTATATATTTTTTTGTTAATCTTTCTTTTTTGGCATAGTTCAATAAATTTATAACATATAGTAGTAATGTATGATTATTTTTTTGTTTTATCCTGATTGTTCACTATTTTTTTATATTTTCTTTTTGTATTGTATTTTTTTTTATTAATCTTTCTTCTTTTTGGTATAGTACAATAAATATATAATTTTTATTTTATTCTAGTTGCTCACTATTTTTTCTTTCTGTGTTATATATTTTTTATTAATCTTTTTTTTAAACTTTTATTTTATTGTTTTATCATGTTTGTTCGTTTAATTTTTTCTTTTTGTACTATATATTTTTTTTGTTAATCTTTCTTCTTTTTGGCATAGTACAATAAATTTCTAATATATAGTAGTAATGTATGATTATTTTTTGTTTTATCATGTTTGTTCATTTAGTTTTTCTTTCTTTACTATGTGTTTTTTATATTAATCTTTCTTTTTTTTTTAGTATAGTACAATAAATTTCTAATATGTAATGTAATGTATGATTATTTTTTCTTTTTGTTAATCTTT
>NW_027115129.1:1301970-1304853 GCF_000696795.3 Halyomorpha halys
GCTCTGAAAATCCGCTAGGAGCTCTTATCCATTTAACATGACTTTAAATTGGGCTGCTCACAATCCTATACTTATAACATTTAACATTGTACATTTAACAAAACATCATGAATTATCCCTTAATGTCAATAACCTTCTACTGAGAAAAGCTTACTTAGGTTTGAAGGGTTCAAAAATCCTAGCCAGATAGAGTATATTTTTAGAATTTAGGGGCTGTGGGGAAATACCCAGCTCTTTCTTGAAGAAATGGGTGAGTGATATATTGAACGGGAAAACCCCTTTTTTATTGGAAAGGAGTTGGCCTGCAAAAGGTTAACAAAAGTTAAAAAAAATGTTCCTGGAATACCACTTGTCCAGCCGATTCCAATAATTCAAGATATGGTTGTAATTTAAAGTTTTGAAGATAATTTTTATTTATATACATTTTTACAATATTATTTTTTTAAATACATACTCTATTAGATACAAAGCGAAATCATACGATTAATATAATAATAAATTAATAAAGAATCACGTAAAATATTTGGACCGAAAAAGAACGAGTTAACGAGAGAATTTAGAAGGCTGGAAAACGCTGAATTAAGGGACCTATACTCGATAAATATAATTCAAGTTATAGCATTGCGGCGTATAAGGTTGTAGGGCTTAATAACGAGTGGATCACTAAAAAGTTAAAAAACACTGAACCGACGGGTAACCGTCCGAGGAGTAGAACGAAACGTAGATGGGAGGGCAACATTAGGGGTATTCATGATGTTGTGTTAAATGTAAATTGTTTTAGCAGGTTAAATTTTATTAAACTGGATTTAGTGAATGACACAATTCTTCCTTATTAAAATATAATAGTTTATTTCATATCATCAGCAACGTTTCGGGAGATTTCCCCCATCTTCAGGCTGCTAAAAAACAAATTCAACAAAACCATAAGCATGCGCTTACAACAACACTAATATATGATATACACTCAAAGAACTATTTATAAACTATTTACTTGATAACTATATAATAGTAATATATGATTACTTTTTTTTTATCCTGATTGTTCATTATTTTCTCTTTCTATGCTATATATTTTTTTATTACACCTTATTTTTAATTTTCTCTCTTAATCCAATACATCTTTCCTCTTCCTTTTTTCTTTTTCCCCCTTTAACATACGTAGAATAAAATTAAAATATAACTAATAAAAAACTTAAATAAATAGTAATATAAACAAGTATATAATATAATTAATAGACCAAAATAATTGGAAAAGTAATAAATACAGATAAACAGTAGTAATTAAAAAAATAATAATAATAGAGCTGAATTAGAATATATTTTTTTGGAAAGTGTTGGTCCTGGAAATGGATTCCAGAGATTGGAGTCCCGTTAACGCCCTCCATTGGCCCCAGGCAGTCTCCAGGTCTCCAAGGATAGTCTCCCGAGGAGGGGATCTGTTTACCTCTCTGCCTTCTCTTCTCAGAACAGCTTTTAATATCATATTCTTTTTTCCTATTTCAAGTTCCTACTTGCCTCATTTGAATTTGCGATTCACACTGCACGAGGCACGGATGGAATTTAAATTTGTTGTTTTGAAACGCGCGCATATTGCAATACTGTGAAAGAATTCTTTCTTAGGAAACGTCACCTATGGTTACTAGAAACTTGAGTAACATGTGTAAACATCGATTAAGGCGCCTGTGCAAGAATTTAACAGCTTGATAAACGTTTTATTCTCTCATATAATTCTAATATATTCAAATCATTATTTGCCTATTCATACTTCATGCACTGCTATACCGTTCATCACATTGTCATGGGGCATTTTGCAAAATGTTCATGATTTTCCCAAGAAGGTTATAGGCTGGTCCGATTTATTCAGAAAAAAAAAATTAACAAAATTAAGCATTGTAAAAAAACATTCATTTTATCTCAACATTTTTTTAATTATTCTAACTCATCATATTGTTGAGACCAATCGATGTTTTTTTTTATAACAACTAAATAAATCTATCTCAAACAAAAATTTTTGGTGCGTCGCGCAAAAAGTGTACATATTTTTCTATGATTACTATTTCCCAATCGCTCGTGAAAAGTTTTTATAGAGACAAGGAAATCATATATATACATATGTGTTTTTAGCGTCAACTAAAACCTTTAAATACAATTTTTCAAAAAAATTAAAAATTAGAAATTTTTGAACTTGTTATATTTGTACGACTCTTTTTTCTCCCGGTGTCTATTGTCCATATAATCATAAATCCTTTACTTTTGGTCCAATTGCTACGTTAATACACATTATATGTACTTAATTATCGTAATATAATAATCATAATTAACATTATATGTACTCACTAACGGATTGGCTATACAATAGGGGTATTCATGATCTTTAGTTTAACATGTTAAAGTGTGTTAAATGGAGAATGACGTTACGCAACAGACCAGCTGAAGTCATAATTTTGTTTGTTGTGTTAGGTTACTTGCTCCTAGTTTATGTCAGTATTGTTTTAGATATTTTTAAAGCGATGGATGACAATAATAATAATAATGTAATGACCGTTGTCAATTAATTCATCTTGATTCTCTTCCTCACAAGTTAAAAGATCAAGAAGACACTCAGTGACCAAACATTTACACAACTTCCACTTTCCACTCAATTTAGCCATGTTGTAATAAATTACTTTAGTGAAAACTTAGAAGTAAACAATAACATGAAGATTAATTTTTATTAATATATTCTTGTTTGAAAGTGGTTTAGTTTATTTAAAAACAAATTTTATCCTTTTTTCTCAACTTTATTCTTTTTAAAACCTACCAACGTTTCGACCACTCAGTTCATTTTCAAGGATACCTACAAACAGCTCCTTTTAATTATTTTTATAACAATTTCATTATTTC
>NW_027115129.1:1308888-1312942 GCF_000696795.3 Halyomorpha halys
TAGACTATAAAATAATTTTCTCCTACCTCCATTACCACAAAGATGAACAATGAAAGCTAAAATTAACAATTTTTCAAAAACCATTTCTATTCTATTTATTATATAACACTATTTTCTTTTATAATTATAAACACTTTGACTGAATTAATTCTATATTATATAAAAAACCACATAAAAACTAAAATGCTAATTTATTTATAATATCCATTTAATGTGTGCCTAAAGTTTTTGTATCAGTTTTATAATTGATTGCTTTGTCAATGTTTTTTGTAATATGTACTGCTTCAATTATTTTTTATTTATTGTTTTTTGGTTTTTTAGCAGCCTGAAGATGGGGGAAATCTCCCGAAACGTTGCTGATGATATGAAATAAACTATTGTATTTTAATAAAGAAGAATTGTGTCATTCACTAAATCCAGTTTTATTCCATAAGACTCTTCCAGTAAAAAGATTATTAAGTTAAATTTTATAAGTATAGGATAGTGAGCAACCCTATTTAAGTCATCTTAGATGTCAAATGCATAAGAGCTCCTAGCGGATTTTCTTAGCAACTTTTATAACCTTTCCTTCTAAAACTTCATGTTATTTTTTACTACTAAGTTTTGATTGAAGTAATTTATTACAACATGCCTAAAGTAAGTGAAAAGTGAAAGTTTGGCCAGTGAGTGTCTTGTTGATCTTATAACTTGTGAGGAAGAGAATAAAGATGAGCTAATTATCAACTGTCATTACATTATTACTGCCATCCATTGCTTTATTAGTTATAAGAACATCCAAAACAATAACACAATCAAAACACAAACTACGAGCAAGTAACCTAACAGGACAACAAGCATAATGGTGACGAGCTCAGCTAGTCTGTTGCACAGTAATTAAATCATTAGAGAGTTTAATAATGAGTTGGGGTAATACTGTTTATTTGTTAAGCTAGTAAAGCAATATGGGGCAGGCATAAGGTAAAATGGGTCTTAGTACCGCTTTATATATTATCAATTTATCACTACTGAATAACTTTTTGATTTTTTAGATTAATTTTTATTAATATATTCTTGTTTGAGAGTGGTTTAGTTTATTTAAAAACAAATTTGATCCTTTTTTTCTCAACTTTATTCTTTTCAAAACCTTCCAACGTTTCGACCCTTAGGTCATTTTCAAAGAAAACCTACAAACAGCTCCTTTTAATTATTTTTATAACAATTTCATTATTTCCTTCACTTACATACTGATTTTTTGGCCCTACCTTTACTTTGTTGTCATTTTCTCTCTTAAAATTCCTAAAAATGCCGGCTAATTGCCTTTGTTTTTTTAAAATAGATCCCTACTTACATAACTTCTTCTATATAACTCTTTCTTAAATTTAAAACTTGTATCAACCACTTCTCTTCTTTCTTTCATTTACATTTGCAAACTTTAAACAGAACCTACCTTCAACAGGTTAGGACTCTGTTATCACCTTATCATATAACATAAAATCAGTATGTAAATGAAGGAAATATTGAAATTGTTATTTTTTCTCAACTTTATTCTTTTCAAAACCTTCCAACGTTTCGACCCTCAGGTCATTTTCAAGGATACCTCCAACAAATTTTTTTTTTAATTATCTTTATATAACAATTTCATTATTTCCTTCACTTACTTACTGATTTCTTTGGCTCTACCTTTATTTTGTTGTCATTTTCTTTTTTTAAAAAATATTAAAAATGCCGGCTAATTGCCTTTGTCCCATTTTTTGTTAAATTATTATTATTTTTTTTTTATTAAAGAGTTTCCTTGCATTTTACAATTTTAAATTAATGTGGTGTTTAAATAATAATTGTCAAAAGTGAAACCTAAGTTTTTGTCTATTTTGGCAAAAGAGACAGAGAGGTATTATTTAAATGTATGGTCGATGGAAGTATAAATTGTCGTTTTGAAAATTATGGCTTCTGTTTTATCAATATTTATAAGGCATTTAGATGTTTTTTTGAAAGCATCTTTTAGCCTATTAACAAATGTTTTAATATAGTATGAAGTAGTGTGGATTACTGTATCATCGGCAAAAAGGGCATTATAAAACCTTTTTTAAATTTTCAATAATCATTTATGAAGAGATGAAGAGAACGCGGTTCCATGAGCATCACGTATAAATAACATATTGAATATTAATTTTAAATTGAGGTTGGAGTTTTAATGAAAAGAGTTGGTATTGCGTAGAGAGAAGAGTGCTAAGGCCAGTAGGTATCTTGTCAGCCCGACCTTCAAAACTTACCAAAAACTGGTTTCTCCACTCGGCTCTTTCTCCCTAGACATCGTGGCTTCAGGTATCGATATCAGTCTGTAGTTTAGATCGATTCTCTTTATTATGTATTATATTAGTGTTAGTGAATAAAATCACATCGTAAATTAAAGCAATGAAATTTTTAGTGATTGTCAAAGAGTATAATCCCTGAGCCGTGGCGAAATTCGGTGTCTTATTTGAAGGTAGCTTATTGGGTCAATCGGAATGACATTCATCATTCAAATGTCAGACTGACTTGAATGACGAGGACCACAACACTATAATCGGATTGACGCTTTTTTGTAAATCAGATATCGAACAGTAAAAATTATTAGTCTCTCTTATAATGTCTCCTTCGATTCGTAGTGAAGGAAAAGCATGTTTGAGCAGTACTTCGCGTTTTCTCTGCAAGATTTTTTTAAAAATTTATTTATTGATAATTACAACTGTATTAAAGATACAAGAAATAAATTTGATGTTAGTTATATACCTGATACAGTCATGTGGAGAATCTACCCATTGATAGAACTCGAACAATATTTATAGAAAAAAAAAAGATCTCAAGGCCATTATCTTTTCAGACGCCTAGGAGGATTATCAGGTGATCAAGGAAAAGGAAAGGATTAAAGAAATTTATCATAGGATGATTGGTGTATGGTTCAGGCCAAATCTGCAACATGATTCATTGAGGTCCTGATGGATGGTTTGATTTGTGATAATGTAAAGAGCATTAAGCATTTTAGGAAAGATTTCAGATTGTAAGGATTGGATAAGAGTTAGTTTAGTGGAACACCAAAGTTCAGCTCCGTAAGTCTAGATAGGCCTTAATATAGTAATGTAGATCAGTCCTTTGTAATAGATTGGAAGTTTAGGCCGTTTGTCCAGTAAGTGCTGTAATAGTCGGAATCGACGTGCAGTTTCCTGTCTTTTCAGTCTTGTGTGAGGATTCCAAGTTAGTCGTTTGTCCAGATGCAGTCTTAGGTAACGGATCTATTCGAGAGGAATAAGTTGGGTATTATTAAAGTATACAGTGTGGCAGGATGTCATGGGTTTACGACAAAGGATAAATGTGATTTGGTGGGATTCATTGAAATTTATTTTAATTCTATAGTTTTGACACCATTCTGCAAAGGTGGCGATGTGGGATTGGAGGGCTTGGGTTAATAAAGAAATGGTCATTATTATACTGATAATAGGCTTTGCCATAGGTATACGTGTTAAGGATAGTGATAGGATGGGTTGGGATGTCAGCTGTAAAATCTGTACAAAGGATAGGACCAAGGATACTACCCTGAGGTACACCAGCAGCTTGAGAAAAAGGGACAAGTAAGCTCTGTTGTAATTTACTTAATTACATTAAATTAAATTATTACATTAAATATATAAGATTAAATTAAATAATCTGTCAGAGAGATAAGAACGGATAATGAGGAAGTAGGTAGAGGTAGGAATTTTGTATTGCAGTGCCGGGAGTCGAACTCAATCAAACTCTGCATGATTAAAGTGTAATAAAAATTTAAGCGTTTTTAAAATCAAAATTATGTTAGCGTTTAATGCTATGTTGGGCCAGTGCTGTAGTGTTAATGTTTTGCTATATTATTTTATCATTATTTTATTTATTTATTTTTCATACAGAAAGTTTGATTATGTTCATTTTGTTTATTGTTCTGTTTGTATATATTTTAAGAGAGTTTTTTTATTTATTTTATTTTTTTATTCATTTATTTATTTTATTTTTTTATTCATTTATTTATTTTATTTTATTTTAGTATGTATGAGATCATTCAACACTATTA
>NW_027115129.1:1314127-1316660 GCF_000696795.3 Halyomorpha halys
TTTAACATGTTAAACCAAAGATCATGAATACCTCTATTAGAGTCATAATTCTCTCACCTTGCCAGTGTTGTGATTAGTTCTCTGACTTTAATATAAATAGTTCTCGTTCTTCTATTAAGTTTATTAAAAATAAAGAGAAGTTTTATTTTAAATGTAATTTAATTATCTCTATAAAGATAGTTGACCGTATAACTTAAAATATGAAGGATGGTCATGGTTGCGGTCAAAACAAGAACAAAATAGTTTTTTAACTATTTAATAGACGAAGTATGTAGGATATTGTTTACATAAGGGGTATTCATGATCTATGTTAAAGCGTGTTAAATGGAAAAACTCGTGTTAAATCGAAAAAAATTGCCTTCTTTTGCCGTGGTATAACGAAATAACATTTAACATGGTAAAACATATAACATTTAACACAACATCATGAATACCCCTTATGTGATGATACTTGGAATCGTGGAAATGAATAGATCTGAAAGATAGATGCATGAAGCTGAACTTACGGAAACAAAAGGTAAAAAAAGCTAACTGAACGAATGGAAAAATGAAGGTGATTAACTAGAGGAAGGTGAGTTTGGAATCCACCAAATAGCTTTACCAAATCAAGGCAATGGAGCAAAAGTGGTCTGAACACAGAGATGGGCCAAAATTAGTTATAGTTGAAACTAATAGCTACCATTGCCATGGATACGAAATTTATTTATCAATAGTTCATTCATGAATAAGGGTAGTATCCATGGCAACTTTAGCCATTAGTTTATACTATAACTAATTTTGAATGAGGTGTATATAGTTGACCGTAGATTAATGATTGGGGAATTTTGCCGGGGGGTGCGGTCAGCAAAGAACAAAATAAATAAACAAAACCATATTTATTTATTTTATGCCGACGTTTCGACCTGAGTTTCAGGTCTTCATCAGGGCTATAGAACAAAAGAGATAACAACAACATTTAGAGAAACATACAATTGAAAAGGAATAGTAACTAATTTTGGCCCATCTCTGCTTGAACACCAACGTTTCGGCCAATTCAGCCATCCTCAAGGTCAATCTATAAACAACATTTTTTTTTTTAATAACGTATCGGCACTAACGACCACGTGAATATCAATGGTTAGGCTTCTTTGGGAATCTTGATTTTCTTTCTTCCCATCGCATTTCATGATCTTCTTTTTTATCTTCGGACAACTTCGTACACCCCTTTTTTCTCTTCCAATATTGGCGAGATTTTTAATGTTTTCCTGTATGTGTCTCTATCTATACATCTGGTACATTTGGAAATTTTATGGTTCTTTAATTCTTCTGTTATTTGCTTCTTGTATCCTCCCATGCTTTTGTAGCTAAAAATTTTGTTAAGATCTTTTTGTTCAATCTTTCCTCCCTCATCCTCTTCATGTAACCATAGAACATCAGCCTTCTGATTCTCATCTCAGTTTCCAGGTCTTTGATTTTTCTCTAGATCTTTTCGTTAAATCTTTGCCTGTAATCTTCTTGTGTTTTCCTGGGCCCATAGAGTTTTCTTAAGATCCCCCTTTCTATTCTTAGGAGTTTTTATTATACATTCATTTATAACAAATAACATTATTTCTAATAAATTAGTTATATAGTTAGTTAGTTATATAATTAAAATATAAATTTATACACTCATATTATTATATTATTATTATTATACACTCATAAGCTAAACTTTCACACAAATTCCACTTTTCACTCACTCTAGGCATGTTTTAATTAATTTCTTAAATCAAAACTGAAGTAAACAATAACATGAGGGTCTGGAAGGAAGGTTATAAACATAAAGGCTTATACAACAAGTTGCTGAGAAAATCTGCTAGGGACTCTTATGCATTCAACGTTTAACATGACTTCAAATAGGGCTGCTCACAATCCTATAGTTATAACATTTAACAGGGTAAAACATATAACATTTAACACAACATCATGAATACCCCTATAATATGTATGCTAGTTGTTTTTTGTATCTCGTTAGCCCTGATGAAGCCCTGCAAAGTGGGGCGAAACGTCAGAAATTAAATAGTTAAAAACTATTTTATTCTTTTTTTGACCGCAACCTTGACATCTTCATATTTTAATTTAATTAACTAATATACTAAAATAAATATTTGTTAATTAGTACTTTATGCACTGTTATCCGCAGTATTTTGCTTAAAGTTTAAATGTAAGAATTTTCTCGGGAAGGTCTATTCTATTTTTTTCGGTAAAAAATAAGTTATTAACAAAATTCATAACTCCATCACTTTTTATCCAATTCCTTTGTTGATACAATTATTAAAAAGATGCATGTTTTTTCTTTTTATCTGCATTACCACCATTTAAATATATTACAGTTATAAGGCGAAATATTGGCTTCAAATGAAGAAAATTTTATTTTACATCTCCGGTTCTGTTTAGTTTAAATTTTTTTTTTTTTTTTTATTTGAAATTGATAGATTTATTTATTGATAGATATTACAATCTGCCACACAGTTGTGGGCAATAGGTAATATTGATGAATGATCTCATACATACT
>NW_027115129.1:1316769-1324413 GCF_000696795.3 Halyomorpha halys
AAAAAAAAAAAAACAACTCTCATTTAGTTTAAATAGATTCGGTTTATAGAGCTCTAAACGTTTCGTAAAGATTGGTTGAGTCGTGTCGATATTAGTTTTATTTTATTACTAAATACTTTTTTTAAAATGTTATTTATCCCCATAGATTAATTCAATCATTAATCAAAAGTGTGAATAACTAAATATATTAATTTCTATAAAATTTTTAATTGCGAAACCTTGCCAGGTAGGCTAGTTTACAATAAAGATAACTTGAATTAGAAATGAGTTGTCAACTTGATACGGTTGCCATGGTGAAATAAAAACACTGGTGATATCTGCGTAGATAAGAGGTGTTACGGTTGTCATGGTGAAAACAAAACACGTGCGATACGTTCAGACGAGTGGGTTTTGGTTTTGTGAAGGTGACAATTTGATTTTGGTACACGTTACGATTGTTCAATGTGAAGTGGTAATAGTTTAAAGGCCCTCTGTCTTTACTGTTTGAACCGGAATATCACCATGCGAGAAATGTTGTCATATATGTTTTGTTTTTCAAAATTATGGTGTTCTACTTCAATGGACGGTCATTAACACTAGAAGTGGAGATATTGTGGAGTGCGTAGCAACGAATCTTCGACACGCCCTGGATAGGAGAGTTGTGGCATTACATTGTTAGAGATTATATCTCTATAATTCTGGTGATACGGTGACCGGAAAGGAAATATCGGACAAACTTATGTTCGGCCAGGAGTGTACCCAAGGACTACGTGAAGTTTGAACTAAATTTTATTTTGTTTTTTATTTTATAGTCACTTTTATACTCTTTTGGATAATAATGTAAATATAGTTATATAAGGTTAAGCATTTAAGTTAAGGTTAAGTCAACCTATAAGTTTTAATTGTTTTATTAATTGATAAGAATTCTTTTTTTTTTCTTATTATTAAAGGTTTGTACATATAGTTCTGCTGTTCTTTCTCTGCTTTCAACTTGTTAATTTACTTATATTTTTTTTTGTTGTTCACGGAATATTACGATAAAAGGTGGGTAGGTAACACCCCTAAGTTTTCTGCTATCTACATGTAAAAGTATTCGCCAGTGGTCATAATTCAACAATTAATTATATAGTGGTATACTTTAGCTATATTGTGGGCATAATGCTTCGGGGTTTTCGTTATTTCCAAGAAAAAATGGAGTAATAAAAGTAAGGAGTAATTCATTATTGTTTTATCTTTTTTTCCTTTTGCGATTATATTCATTTATTTATTTTTTATTATTATTTTCCCTTTAACTCACCCCTTCTCCGCTGAGCGTGGGCAACTATAAACGATAGACATATAACAAACGATAAATCAAAATTTGCGGTTATAAACTTTGTTTCAATCGACAGTTCTGCCGAAGCCCTGTAAAGTGGGACGAAACGTTGGTTATTAATATATAGTTTTCATGAACTATTTTGATACCTATATTGACCACCACCTGGGCCCTGTTTCATAATGAAAGCTAATAGTATTAGTTGATAGTACAAGTGTAGAAACTAGTCTGGTAACAATACTAATACTTATTTTTTTCATGATAGGGATGACTATTAGTGATAGTACAGGAATTAAAAAGTACTAAAGTACAAGTTACTATTGTATAAGCCTGTGTAATTGAGTTAAGATAAATCTACAAGACTAATAGTATTAGTTTGTACTTTATTATGAAACAGAACCCAGGACTATCTTATTACATTCTACTTCATACGGTCAACTATCTTTTTTTTATTTTTATGTATATTTTTAAAATTAATATTACAATAATTGTTTCCCCTTTTCTGAGGTTACGTATATGAGCGAGAGTGGGACCGGTCCGAGTTACCCAAAAGGAGAGGTAGCACTTAGGAGGTGGAATAAGAGAGAAATAAGAAGGAGAAAAAAGAAAGAAAAAAAAGAGGTGAATGACGGTAGGTAAAAGGCGGGCTAAGTGATGGAACAAAGTAAAGCGGTCTCCCCCCGTCTCTAATTTAGGAACTGTTGCTATTTAGTAGTTAGTAGTCAGCAGTTAGCAGTTAGCAGTTGCTAGTAGCACTTTAGTAGTCCCTCGCCTATTGTTTTAATGCATTCCTGGTCATCGTCGATAGTTCTCACGGTCTATCTTCAACAAATTCTAATAAAAAAATATTTCTTTCCATTCCTGCCTCAAACCCATGAAGTGCTTTGCAAAAAGTTCACTTCCTAGGGGGTATTTATGATATTGTATTTTTTTTTTTTTTATTTATTGATATTTACAACTGTACATAAATACATCAAGTAAATTTGAGGAAATCATAATGGTATGGTACAAGCAAGTAGAGAAACTACCTAATGGTAGCACTCTAACAACGTTTTTACCTTATATTGTAATCTTCTTTTCATACACCTCGGAGGACTGTCCGGAATAAAAGAGGAAGCAATATCAGAAACAAGTGGATTTGGGTGGTTGAGAAGTTTATCATGGAAAGATTGATATCTGGTTCGGGCTAGATCGGTTACAAATGGAACATTAAGGTCATTGTGGATGATTTTATTGGAGACAAAGTAAGGAGCATTTAGGACTTTACGAAGGATTTTGGCTGTTAGGGTCCAAAACCTCCACTGAGTTTCTTGTAAATTGGTTAATATGAATTGAAGTTATTGCAGTTTTAGTGATTTTCAAGACAAAAAAGGGTATTTAATTTTTTTTTTAAAAACTCAAAAATTGTAATAAGAAAACAGCATTTTAGTAAAAGTTTTTTTAATTTTTTTTTTTTTTTGCGGTGCGAATAAAATTACTTTAAAAAATTCAAATTTATATTTCAAAATAAGGGTAGTATCCTTGGTCCCATCCTCTACACCGCCTATACAGCAGACATTCTAACCAATCCTAACACTGTCCTCACCACGTATGCCGATGACACATGTGTGCTCGCTGTTAATAATAACCCTTTAGTTGTATCCCAAACTCTCAAATCCCATATCACAGCCCTCGAAGAATGGTGTCGTAATTGGAGGATTAAAATAAATTCCAACAAATCCCTTCACTTCATTAATGTTGCCCTTACCCCTGTCGAACAGATCCGCTACCTTGGACTACATTTGGACAAACGGCTAGCCTGGAATCCTCACACCAGACTGAAAAGACAGGAAACTGCACGACGATTTCGAATATTACAGCACTTACTAGACAAACGGTCTAAACTCCTAATTCATTACAAAAGACTGATCTACGAAGACCTTAATGTTTCATTTGTAACCGATCTAGCCCGAACCACATATCAATCCCTCCATTACAAACACCCTAACCACTCAAACCTATTAGTTTCTAATCTTGCTTCCTCTTTAATTCCGAAAAATCCTCCGAGGCGTCTGAAATGAAGATGGCTTCGAGACCTTACATTGTAAAAATGTTTTTAGAGTGCTACCATTGGGTAGTTTCTCTACATGCTTCTACCACACCATTATGATTTCCTCAAATTTACTTGATGTATATATGTTACTTATGTATAATTGTAAGTATCAATAAATAAATTTAAAAAAAAAATAGAATATACAAACCAATCTTAAACAAAGAAATTTTTATTACTTTGACTTCATATGTAAAATTATCTAGTATATAGGTGAAACTAAACAATTGTTGTGTAATAGAATGTATCAACACAGCAATGATATAACAAAAAAAAAAACAGTCAAAGCTAAAATGCTATTTTAACATTTTAAATAGCATATATTAAATAGCATTTTAGTTTTGACTGCCGTCAAAATAGCCCTGGGTCTACGTGGGGCGAAACGTTGGCTCATTAAAATAGTATATTTCTACTATTTGAGTTTTTTTTTTTTTGACCGCACCCGGACCATATTCCTTTCATCTTTACACACGGTCAATCAATAATCTTCCAGGATCTTCATTTTTCCATTCGTTCAGTTAGCTTTTTTTACCTTTTGTTTCCATAAGTTCAGCTTCATGCATCTATCTTTCAGATCTATTCATTTCCACCAATCCAAGTATCATCACATAGTACAAGAGCCCAAGACGAATATAAAGGCTGTTATTTCACCCCAATTATTGATTACTTTAAAGAAAACTATGTATAATTACTAATCAAAACTGATGAGTCTGCCAAGTATAGGTAGTAGGAATAAAAAATGGCGACTGTTTCAAAACCTTAAAAAACACTAATTTTTATTAACATTAATAAGATATACAATATATCCTAAAAACTACCAACAGCACTAGAAAATCTAAAACAACATTATTTAAAGGTGAGTAAATTTTCTGAAATATTAGCCCAAATAAAGCTATTTACGTTCAATAGTTCTTGAGGTATAGCTTTTTAAAAAAGAAAATATCATAAAGAAGTACTGAAATATCAGTAGTTATAGAATTTATTTTGAGAAATTTATATGTCAGGAACTATCTGACGTACAGTTTTATAACAATTAAATTAAAGCTAGTTTAAAGTTATATAAAGTAGCTTATGACCTTTACCTTCCAACATATTTCTCCCAACACTCAAAATAAAGGAAATTTAACTTACTATAAAGTAGTTTATGACACGTATATTCGTAAGGGTAGTAGTTTTTATGACATTTACATATGAATATAAATTTAGCAAATGAAAATTTTTCCAAACAACTATAAATCAATTTATTTTAGAAAATTTCATGAAAACTTACTCCTACGAAAATAAAGTAGTTTTAATTTTGAGTGTTAATAGACATCTGTACGTCACATAGTTCTCGACATATAGCATTTTAAAAAGCAACATTTCTTGAAAATCTACTGAAATATAAGCAGTTAGTTAATTTATTTTGAGAAATCTATATCTCAGGAACTATGTTATGTATAGATGTCTATTAGCACTCAAATTAAAACTAGTTTAATGTACTATAAAGTAGTTTATGTCCTTTACCTTCGTAGGAATAGTAGTTTTCATTATATTTGCTAAAATAAATTGATTTATAGCTGTTTATAGCTCCGAATGAAAAAACAATTAGTTTTAACGTTTTGAAAATCCGCCATTTTTTGTTCCCTCTACTTGTACTTGGCAGACTCATTAATTTTGACTAGTAAATTATACCTAGTTTTCATTAAAGTAATCAAAAATTGGGGTGAGATAACTGACTTTTTCTCCTCTTGGGCTCTTGTACTAATATATTTCAGTTTCTGTAACCCATACAATAATAGCAATAACAATAAACTTGTACTAATATTTTATTACCTTGTACAATATTGTGCTAACATCTACCATTATTATTTATTAATGTTTTTTTTTCTTTTTAACCAGAGCTCTTTAGGTTAATTTTATTTGTAAAGAAATCAAATATTTGTAAACAACCAGTATCTTTTTAATTTTCATTTATTTTTTCCTTAAATTTTATTTTCATTGTTTCAACTCTATTTTATCTATCAAAGAAGTTTTATAATTTTTTTTTTCAAGTGTTTTATCATTTAACATTTTCCTTTTGGTTTCTATCTTTTATATTTTATTTCTTATATATTATTTATTTTTATATTAAATATCGTTTACTTTAGTCTTTATTTTTATCAACCATATAATAGTGCATGTTTATATTTTCCTTTTTTCTCTTCATTTTCTCATCCATTTACAGGAATATTTAAATTTTCTATTTTGAATTTTTTTCTCCACTATCAACACAGTATTTAAAGTTCCAAATTAACTATTCGTAGAACCTAGCTTATTCTGTGCGTAGTATAAAAACGTCAATGTAGTACAAGAGCTGAGGAGAAAAAAAGGCAGTTATTTCACCCCAATTTTTTATTAATTTAATAAAAACTATATATAATTAGTAGTAGAAATTGATGAGTCTGCCAAGTATAGGCAGGGGGAAAAAATATTTTTTACATTCGGAGCTCTATATCTTTAAAACTACCTACAACACTAGAAAACCTTAGAGAACATTATTTAAAGTAGAGTAAATTTTCTAAAATATTTGACCTAATAGAGCTATTTACGTTCATTACATGTTCAACATTTCATAAAAATGAACAGAAATGATGCTTTTTATGAATTTATTTTGAAACATCTATATCTTAAAAACCATAAGATGCCTATTAGCATTCAAATCAAAGCTAGTTTAATGTACTATTAATTAGTTCATAGGAATAGTAGTTTTCATAATAAATTTATTTATAGTTGTTTGGACACATTTTCATGTGCAAAATGTATATTCATATGCAAATATTGAAACAGCCGCCACTTTTTATTTCCCTTAACTATAATTAGCAGAATCATAAATTTCGACTAGTAATTATACATAGTTTAAATTGAATTGATAAAAAATTGGGGTAAAATAATTCCCTTTTTTCTCCTCTTGAGTTTCTGTACTTAAGGACAACCAGACTGAGGCTCCAACAGTTGGGCATTTAAAGAATTAATTAAGAGTGTTTTGGGACTTAAATTGGATACATATTATTTTATTTATAAAGTATCATGCTTCTTTGGGACTTAAATTGGATACATATTATTTTATTTATAAAGTATCATGCTTCTATGATCCTGTATTACGTCCATTTTTTTTTCATACAGACAGTTCAATATACTTTCAAAAGTTCGTATATGGCCACATATGAAAATTGGCGCCGTCTGGCGGCAAGAGCTTTATGAAAAAGGCCTAAATTAGCACGTGTTGAACAGTTTGGCTCAGTCCGAGAATTAAATGAGCACATCTCGTCAACAAGTGATATTCTTATACACATGCGACTCCTTGTCCAGCTTTGTTCTAAAGCCAAGTGGCTTCACCATGGCTCCATACCTTTGAAAATAATAACCCCTCGCTCGACAATGATAAGAATATAAAAAAAAAAACACGCAAACTATTTGGTGCAAAATGAAAAGGAGACGTAATAACACTTAAAAAGAGAAAAGTAGAAATGACAATACAAAATTTAACACACTAAGAAATATTTATTCCTTCTCAACCTTTATGCAATCCTAGCTCATATCTTTATTTTCCGTTTTTCAATCTGTTAAATTTTTTCTCACTTCAACTTTTCTATTTTTTTGTCTTCTTACGTCTCGTTTTTATTTTTAACCTAATAGTTTTTATAAATATTGTTTTTATTGTCTATTTTATATTTATATAGATTACTCTTTTTTTTAACTTGTATATAATTTTCTTTTCACTTATATTTAAATAATTTAAACCCTAACTTAATTTACCATTTGTATCTTATTATCCTAATATGCCAAAATATTTTTAGTTGTTAGCTCTGATGAAACTCTACAAAGTGGAAGGAAACGTCGGCAAATTGCTGTCAACCATCTTTTGTTTTCTTGTGACCATTTTATTCATAACTTGAATTAATACGGCAAATTATTTATATACGTATTAAGAAATAATTATTAGCGTCGAGCCATAAGTAAATTCCGTTTTTTTATCAGGCATTTTTTTTTTCTCTCATTAATAAACAGAATTCTATCTATTAAATGTTTTGGAATATAGTCTGGGTGGGGGTCAATAAAGGCATCAAAATAGTAAAAGAAATCTATTTATTGTTAACCAACGTTTCGCCTCATTTCGCAGGGCTTGAATAAATGAAAAAAAAAAATTGTATATATGTATATATAGTTGACCGTAAAAATTGATATATAGGAAGATCAGCAGGGTTGTGGTCACAAGTGAAACAACAATATATATATATAA